>NC_135576.1:46114764-46179764 GCF_965152235.1 Eretmochelys imbricata | reverse complement strand
AGAGCAGTGGTTCTCAACCCATGGGTCACATGCAGCCCAATTAGCACACAGCTGCCACACGGCCCCCACACACACAGCAAGGTCCGGGGTCGGAGTCAGGGTTGGCAGTGGGGTCAAGTCGGCCCTGCACAACAGGGTCTGGCTTCAGGGTGGGGGCTGCCACCGCCTGGCCCCAACACAACAGGGTCTGGGGTCGGGGCTCCAGCACGGCCCTGCACAGTGGGGGTCGGAGTTGGTGGCAGGGTTCGGGTTGGGGCTACCACCCAGCCCCACAAAACAGGGGTCTGTCAGGATTGGCACAGGGGTCAGGTCAAGACTCTACTCCTGGCCCCACTCTGTGGAGGGGGTCTCTGGGCTGGGGGCACCAGGCATAGTGGTGGTATGAGGAGTTCCTGTGGTTTTCAACCTGCAGCCCACAATGATTAATAGGTTGAGAACCACTGCTTTAGAAAAGGATACTTGCCAGACAAAAGAGCTAAATTATCTCTCCAAGCAGTACAGTCAAACTTAAGAATGCAGAATATTCATGACAAGTTCAAGAAGTAGAAACATCTGAAGGGGAATCCAAACTGGCAAGAGAAGTTACAACAAAAAGAATAAAGAAAGGATACAGTGCTAATGTTTTGGTAATAGTTTGGACACACCTGATTTTCAAAAAGGCAAAGAAAACAGGAGGGAAACAAAATGATTATCCATGAATGTGGATCTGCAGAAGTCATTAGCTGCTTCAAGAGAGGTCACAAAGTCTGTTTTAGGCTTTGAAGAAAGTCTGAAAGATCAAGAAGCTGTCTTAAACTTCTTTTAATTTAACGTTACTTAGCCACTTTCCACACAAGCAGTAGATGGGGATGAACCAATTTCAAGCAATTCCAGCATTAACAAAGAGACCATTCTGAAATCCTCCCAAACCACTTAAGTAATGAGGAATAGTAAGTTGCTATTCATCACACAGGATCCAAATATAGCGAACAAGTCCCAAAACTCACTCACCTCCTCAGGCATATATGAAATGCTTGTCTAACATTAAGGCTGCCTACATTTTCTTTTTGCTATTCTTAACAGAAGCTGTAAAATACTATTTCAGAAAGACTGTTGAGGATACTCTCCTGATCAAGCCAAAATCTCACCAGCCCAATGAGCAAAATACTGTGGAAGTACCTCCTTAAAAAGTCCAGAAGAAGTCTTTCACTGAAGATTCTTTTCTGATCTTATGCTATTCTGGTAGAGTGTCTGTAAGCTATGAAAAGAGAACAGAATTCAGTGGCAGTGGGCAGCAGATTTAATAGGGGCCAATAATCTGATTGTTGGTTTTGAAAGTGGAGTAAAAAGGAAGGGAGTAGCTTAATAGCTGGAGGATCCTTCCTTTGAATAACTACATGATCTTGTGAAATAGTGCACAATGAGTCCAAGAACAAGAGTCTTATGTACAAATGTGTTTTGACCACCGCCAATCTGACATTCCTGAACCATCTTCAGGTTGCTGGAGTGACTTGGGGGGGGAGGGGAGGAAAGAGAAGAGAACAAAACCCCCACAACCCTTTTCTATGCTGTTTTTGGCCAATAGGCCTACAACAGAACCTAAGCAGTGAAGCTTCTAAGGGGGAAAAAATATCAAGAAGTTTTTATTCTTTATATTCAATTCATGGGTTTTGAAGTCTCAATGTCCAAATGCTATCTGGCCTGCAGTTTTTAATTTGGTTCACGCATACTGTGGTACAGAAAGGGCTGCAAGTTTAGCGTTCCCTTTTAAGGGCAAGTCTGCTGTTAATGCCACCATTATTTTGGTGAGACATCTGAAATTACAATATTCTTTAAAGATGGCAAATCAAAGTAAGCTTTAGTGCGATGATTGGCTAAAGGTAAATCGTGCCGATCAGTGAACAAGTATAATTAGATAGTTATTTCCACACTGAAAATTATTACTGGTAAGATCTCAAAGGACCATTGCAAAATGGTTATTTGGGAAAAATGTCAGAAGAACTCCATTTCTTCCTCCAAGGGATCTAATCCTAGAGGAGAAATTTTCCAAATTAATTCTAGGAAGAAGTTTGAGTCCTCAAACATTTGCTGAGAGAAGTCTGCCTTTCAAAATCCTCTGTTCCTATTGAAGGTTGAGCCAAGTTCAGCAACTACAAAAAACTGAATGGCTTTCGCACAGGAAGAAATTCCTCTGGATCTGAGCAGAATGATCTAGGAAAGTCCTGCTTCATTAGAGATAACAGCAAGCCTGTTCCACTGTATAGTTTCAACTGAGACTAGCAAAACTTGTATAGGAAACCAATGGTGTCTGTTACACTTATTTGTATTTCTGTAGTGCCTAAGTGCTCTAGTTGTGGACCAGAACCCCACTGCGTTAGGTGCTGTAAAAAACACAGAACAAAGATGGCTCCTGCACCAATGAGCTTACAATCTAAGTAATTTCAATAGTATTTATTGGGAGCTATGGGTGCTCAGCATCTTTGAAAAGCAGGTCATGCTTATTTAGGTGCCTAACTTCAGGCAAAATTTGAAAATTTTGGCTTTCCTTCTTTAGTATTTGCTTAATAAGCCAAATCTTCTGGCTCCTTAATGTGTTATTCTTTTCTCAATTCCACTCAAGTGTAACAACTTTTCCAGGTACTGAGGTTATCAAAACTAAACAGAATTCTAGAAACAATTTCACTGATGTACAGAAAAAGGCTGTCCCCTCTCTGGGTCATGACACAATGCTTGTTCCTTCCTAACTGGAGTACTTTGCATTTGTTCTTATTGAATTTCATCCTATTTACTTCAGACCACTTCTCCAGTTTGTCCAGATGATTTTGAATTTTAATCCTATCCTCCAAAGCACTTGCAACCCTTCCCAGCTTGGTATCATCCGCAAACTTTGTAAGTGTACTCTCTATGCCATTATCTAAATCATTGCTGAAGAAATTAAACAGAACTGGACCCAGAACCGAACCCTGTGGGACCTCACTCGTTATGCCCTTCCAGCATGACTGTGAACCACTGATAACTGGTTGGAAAATCGTTCCCAGAGAGTAGTTATGCACCCACCTTTTAGTTGGGTTGTATCCATCTAGGTTGTATTTCCTTAGTTTGTTTATGAGAAGGTCATGTGAGACAATATCAAAAGCTTTACTAAAGTCAAGATATACCCCATCTACTGCTTCCCCCCCATCCACAAGGCTTGTCACCCTGTCAAAGAAAGCTATCAGGTTGGTTTGATAGGATTTCTTCTTGACAAATCCACGCTGACTGTTATCACCCTATTATCTTCTAGGTGTTTGCAAACTGATTGCTTAATTATTTGCTCAATTATCTTTCCAGGTACAGAAGTTAACCTGACTGGTCTGTAATTCCTCAAGTTGTCCTTATTTTCCCTTTCTATAGATGGGCACTATATTTGCCTCTTTTCCAGTCTTCTGGAATGTCTCTCGTCTTCCATGACTTTTCAAACATAATTGCTAATGGCTCAGATATCTCCTCAGTCAGCTCCTTGAGTATTCTAGGATGCATTTCATCCGACCCTGGTGATTTTAAGATATCTAACTTGTCTAAGTAATTCTTTCCCTATTTTAGACTCTGATTCTACCTCATTTTCACTGACATTCACTATGTTGGACGTTCAATCGCCACCAACCTTCTCGGTGAAAACCGAAACAAAGAAGTCATTAAGCACCTCTGCCATTTCCACATTTTCTGTTATTGTCTTTCCCCTTATTACCTGGCCTACTCTGTCCTTTGTCTTCCTCTTACTTCTAATGTATTTGTAGAATGTTTTCTTGTTTCCTTTTATGTCCCTAGCTAGTTTGATCTCGTTTTGCTCCTTGGCTTTTCTAATTTTGTCCCTACATATTTGTGTTATTTGTTTATATTATCCTTTGTAATTTAACCGAGTTTCCACTTTTCGCAGGACTCTGAGTTTTAGATCACTGAAGGTCTCCTGGTTAAGCCAGGGTGGTCTCTTGCCACACTTCCTATCTTTGCTACGCAGTGGGATAGTTTGTTCTTGTGCCCTTAATAATGTCTCTCTGAAAAACTGCCAACTGTCTTCATTTGTTTTTCCGCAGACTTGCTTCCCACGGAATTTTACCTACCAACTCCCTGAGTTTGCTAAAGTCTGCCTTCTTGAAATCCATTGTCTTTATTGTGCTGTTCTCCCTCCTCCCATCCCTTAGAATCATGAACTCTACCATTTCATGATCACTTTCACTCAAGTTGCCTTCCACTTTCAAATTCTCAACCAGTTCCTATTTGTCAAAATCAAATCTAAAACAGCCTCCTCCCCAGTAGCTTTCTCCACCGTCTGAAATAAAAAATTGTCTCCAATACATTCCAAGAACTTGTTGGATAATCTGTGCCCTGCTGTGTTATTTTCCCAACAGATGTCTGAGTAATTGAAGTCCCCCGTCACCACCAAGTCCTGTGCTTTGGATGATTTTGTTAGTTATCTAAAAAAAAGCCTTATCTACCTCTTCTTCCTGGTTTGGTGGTCTATAGTAGACCCCTACCATGACATCACCCTTGTTTTTTTTACCTCTTTTCTCCTTACTCAGAGACTTTCAACAAGTCTTGTCTCTTATTTCTATCTCAACCTCAGTCCAAGTGTATACATTTTTAATATGTAAGGCAACACCTCCTCCCTTTTTTCCCTGCCTATCCTTCCTGAGCAAGCTGTATCCTTCTATACCAATATTCCAGTCATGCATATTATCCCATCAAGTCTCTGTGATACCAACTATGTCATAGTTGTGTTTATTTACAAGCATTCTGAGTTCTTCCTGCTTATTCCCCATACTTCTCCTGTTAGTATACAGACATCTAAGATACTGATCTGATTCCCCCACCCAGTTCTGTCTTGTCTCTCCTCTATCCCTGCTATAACAGCCCATGCTCCCCCCAGGTTCCGACCCTTCTCCCAGTCTCCATGTTTCTGGCTTACCTTTTGACTTTGAGAGCTGGAAAATGTAAGAATAACTTCCCTAACTTGAATTATTGATTTAAAAAACAACGGCAAAACATATCTCTGCTCAGTGAAATGCACCTGAGTCCACTACTGGACATATATTAACTTCTTCTCAGAGTGTGCGTAGATGCTGATGAAATTAAGAACAGAAAGGAGATCAATGAACTCATGTCGGAATTATGGAGATAGAGTTGTGTTTTCTGCACATATGCTGAATATGCCAGAGTTCACTGTTTAGGTAGTATTTTAAAACACAAACACCATAATGTAGAAAGCATAATACTGTCTTCTCTAAAGCTGATCTCATTGGAACAGTGATTAGACACTCTAAGGACAGAAGCAACAAAGTGACTGGTAGATGTGATACAGGTTACATGGAGAACGAGAAACCCATGACCTGTCACCAAACCAAACTTCATACGCTTTGAGAACATCTTAAGGCCATCAGAGATTGAACATAGACCATGCACATTATTACGGTGTCTGAAGAGGCCAGATTTTCAACAAAAGTCTTTCAAAGAACAAGAGAGACTGATTGTAAGAATTTTATTACAAGATCATTTTTAGTGTTATTAGTTCTTTGATATATTATACAATATATGGATTTAATACTAAAATTGGTGGAAATTCCATTTTTAATTCCATTTAGGTATTATTAATTTCAGTCACAAAAATGGGTTGCAGTAAGACTAACAAAAGTTTAAAGAAACATCTCACCTCCACCCTAAGAGGAACATTAAAGAACATATGGGCTATCACTACATTTCTTTATAAATATAAAAAAATATAAATCAGTGACAGTCTAACCTCAACTAATTTACAGTTGAACACTTACATCCTGTATATCTAAGTCACTTGCAAACATTGTGCAGATAGTGTGCTTAAAATTATCTATGATCATTTTCAAATCTTTATTCTGCTCCCTTATAGGTGATACTCCTGGGGGAATTCTGCACCACTGCATATGCGCAGAATTTATGTCCCCTGCAGACTTTCACAGATTCATAGATTCATAGATATTTAGGTCAGAAGGGACCATTATGATCATCTAGTCTGACCTCCTGCACAACGCAGGCCACAGAATTTCACCCACCACTCCTACAAAAAAAAAAAAACCTCACACCTATATCTGTGCTATTGAAGTCCTCAAATCGTAGTTTAAAGACTTCAAGGAGCAGAGAATCCTCCAGCAAGTGACCCGTGCCCCATGCTACAGAGGAAGGCGAAAAACCTCCAGGGCCTTCCAATCTGCCCTGGAGGAAAATTCCTTCCCGACCCCAAATATGGCGATCAGCTAAACCCTGAGCATATGGGCAAGATTCATCAGCCAGATACTACAGAAAATTCTTTCCTGGGTAACTCAGATCCCACCCCATCTAATATCCCATCACAGGCCATTGGGCTTATTTACCATGAATATTTAATTACCAAAACCATGTTATCCCATCATACCATCTCCTCCATAAACTTATCGAGTTTAATCTTAAAGCCAGATAGATCTTTTGCCCCCACTGCTTCCCTTGGAAGGCTATTCCAAAACTTCCAAGACTTCTTTGCTTCCCTGCAGAAAAATCACTTTCTGATGGGGAAGCAAATGGAAGCTACAACAGCAGTTACGCGACCCTCCTCAGCACCCATGTTTTGGGTGCTCAGGGCAGCTGGAAGAAAGGTAAATCACTGTGAGGCAAAGAGATAAATCACTGGGGCAGACCCGGCTGGTGGCTCCTATCTTGGGCCGGGCTCAGCTGCTAGTCTCGGCTGGACTGGGGAGGACAGGACTTCATCTTCCCCTGCACAGCATCTGGGGCTAGGTCAGACCCACCCCACAGATTTCTCCCCCAACTGCAGGAAGCTATGCACACTCTCCTTCCTGCACCCATTGCTCCTCAGCGACAAGTGGAGGGATCCATGTAGAGGGAGCTGCTCCCCCATCCACCCAACCCCTGTGCATCCAGACGCCCTCATACTCAGACCCTCCCGCTGAGCCTCACCTCCCCCCATTTGGAACCCTCCCAAAGAGCCCCACTCCCCCTGCACCACCCCGACAAGCCAGCCGCACCTAGATCCTCACCTCATCAAGCCCCATCCAGCTGCACCTGAATCCCCACCCAACTGAGCCCCACTCCCACAACATCTGGACTTCCCTCTGAGCCCCCAAACCCAACCCCCCGCTTCCCACTGAGCCCCAACCACCATCACCTAGACCCCCCTGCAGAGTCCCATTACCGTTGCACCCAGAATCCCTCTACAAGTCCTTGTGCATCCAGATCCCCCCACACCAAGATCCCCCACTGAGCCACCTGTACCTAGACTGCCCCACACAGAACCCTCTAAACCCACACCTGGATCTCCCCCACATTTGGATCCTGCCTGCCCACACCTGGTGCACCTGGCATGGAGGGGCAGGGCTCTGGGATATTTCTGGGGCAGGCCTGGTCCTTGCGCTGTGTCTAGGTTGGATGCAGCCTCACCGCTGAGTCCATGTCTCAGGGAGAGGGAGGGAAGCTACACAGTGTACTCCCCAATGCCATGCTAGAGCCTCCACATCTGTCGAATAAAATCTGCTGAATTTTGCAGAATTTTAAAATATTGTGCAAAAATTTAATTTTTTGGTTCAGAATGCCCTCAGGAGTAAGGCGAGAAAGAGTCCCTTGGTTCTGTCTACACTTCAGTGTAGTCTTTTAAAAATATCATTTCTGAAAAACAAAGTAATAGTGTTCTGGGTATGGGCAAGTTGTATGCAAGTCATTTTTAATTGCAGAGCAATTAAAAATAAAAAACATGTGGACCCTTGTTTTGCAGGGCAGTTTTAGAACATTAATGTGTGTCAGTTGCCACATTGTGAGAAAACAAGATAATTTTATTGGGCATTAAAACTGAGACTACACTGGCAAGTAAAGATCTCCATTTATTCAAGGACAACAGCTGTGCAAGCTTCCCCAATTCACAAGTACCTTAATTCTGACCTAGAGAGACCACCTTTAAGAGTATGTCTACACTGCAATTAGATACCCACAGCTGACCCATGCCAGCTGATTTGGGTTCGTGGGACTTTGGCTAATAGTCTGTTTAATTGCAGTGTAGCCCTTGCAGGGTCCCAGAGCCCAGGCTCCAGCCTGAGCCCGAAAGTCTACACTACAATTAAACAGCCCCTTAGCCTGAGCCCCATGAGTTGGAGACAAGTGGCGTAGGCCAGCTGCAGGTATTTAACTGCAGTGTAGCTACCTCAACTCTGCAGTGAGGACACTCAGGTGACTGGCACCCAGGTCTCAGCACGGTCTCTCATTCTACATTCCAGCAGGTCTTACAGTCTAGTAAAGTATCTGGAAAAAATGTCAGCTGCCATTGAGAGTCACCAAGTAAACAACTAAGATACAACTAATCACTGGAGTTTATCTTTATTATTTGCCTTTTTTAAAAAAACTTAATTGAGAATTCTGTTCTTCTTTCTGTGTTAGTTGATGAACACTAAGTATGAAAATATTCCAGCAACATGTAGCATGTTACTAAAGCTAGTTTATTCTCATATCACTCAAGTTTCCATCTTGAAAAATGTGAAGTTTTACTAGTTTCTCCCAAATTATTTCAAAGACAAGAATTTCTTTTTCCAAATAAAACCCTTTAAAAAGAATCTGACCCCTGCAGTATTACAGTACTTGAACTATCTTACATCTAGTTTTCCACTTACATTCATTATGCACATGCCTCTTTCCCATGTTCTTCAGTGAACTGCTTTGTATTTATATAGAATTCATGTTTTCCTATATAGTCATTCCATAAAAGAGTCAAGATGTAACGTTAAGCTAATTTACAGCAAGTACATATAGCTATTTTCTTCAACTGTATCTTCATTTATCCCCTTTGTTCTTCAACTACTGTTCCAATAATTTAGATTCCTTTTGACATCTATATTTAAAAAATAACCCAAACATTCCCCTCCAAAATATATAGCTCCTTGTTTGTACATATGAAAGAAGTTACACTCCAAAGTCCCTAATTACCAAATAAGACTTCCAATGCCCATCCCCTCCTTTTTATATTTTCCATTATGAAACAGTACAATTAGGTAAAAAAGTAGCAATACACCAAATTAAAAATTAGTCTTTCATATTGTGAAAGGTTTCTTTTTTTATATTATATATATATATATATATATATATATACACACACACACACACACACACACATTTGAAGTTCACCAACATTCAGTCAGCCCATTATGAGATACACGTTTACACAGCTCACATTTGAAAGAGACCTAGAACAGGGGTTGCCAACCTGTGGCTTCCGAACCGCATCTGGCTCTTCAGAGGTTAATATGCAGCTCCTTACCTAGACATTGATTTGGGACTGGAGCTATAGATGTTAACTTTCTGATTGCTGGGAGGTGCTCACTGCTCACCCCCCCTGCTCTGCCCCAAGCCCTGCATCCACTCCACCCCTTCCCCTGAGCCTGCCTTGCTCCTCCCCTCTTCCCACCATAGCCTCCTGCATCTGTGAAACAGTTGATTGCAGTGGGGAGGACAGAGTAGGTGCTGATTGGTGGGGGCTGCTGGCAGGTGGGAGATGCCGGGGAGCAGATGGGGGCTGCTGCTGTATTACTGTGGCTCTTTGGCAATGTACATTGGTAAATTCTGGCTCCTTCTCAGGCTCAGGTTGGCCACCCCGACCTAGAACAAAACAGACTACAAATAATTTAATAAAAAAAGATAACAGAATTCTTAGAAATTACTGATCTCAAATCCCACAACAGAGACACACAAATCAATTTAGTTGGCTGGTGAAAAGAGCAAATATTTTAATATATCCACTCACATTACCATCTTGTAACATAGATATTACTAAAATTAACAATCAGATCTGAAAAAACAGACTTGTTTGAAGTGAAATTCCAGAAAATTAATCTGAACTTGATACACGCCAGTGCACATTCCTATTTTATTTTTGATTTCCCAGAGGTTCATTATAAATAAAGGATATAAAACAGTAAAAAATGTAGTCTTCACAAGATATAGCGTAATTATAATCCTAAAATATTTATACAAGCTAACCTAAATACCAGCATAAAAGATGTTGTGGTATACAGAAGAATCTTTCTGCTCAGAAGAAAGTCAAATTCCCTGGAGTAAAGAAAACAATGGTTTAGGAACCTAGAGCAATTAACTGATTTGTAGGCCTGACAGATAATCAATTTGTAACTTGAATGAAGTACAGAAAAATTCAGATCCAGAATGACTCTTGTACTCAAAAACTGTCAGCATGATCATTCAAGTATTTTGAATTTTCTAATTTAAGAATTAAAGTATATTAAATATTCTAATCTAGCAGTGCATAAAAATAAAAAATCACTTAGTATTGAAATCATATCAATATCCAAGTAGAAATTTCACATCAATTCATTAGAGAGCCACCAGTTACATCCTGCTTAGATGGAGACTAAAAAATGTATAAAAAGATATTCAGGAGACAGTAACTCCTTATCATCACTGGTTTTCCCAAGTTCATTTTCAGACAGACATTGGCTCAGTATAAAGTCCACAAATTTTTCCTTTTAAAGAAAAACCTTGGCTTGTGTAGAGCTCAGGATAGAACCAATAAAGGATTTTTCTGGACAGGTATCACAGTAGATTTTTTCCAGTTTATCTGCACTCCCACACACTGAAAAAAGCACATCTTCAGGATTTCCCCTAAGGCTTGCCATGTGTGCTTAAATCAGTCAGTTGTCTGACTATGGGCACATGAAGATTCCTTGACACCCACACTGTGCAGTGCCCTTAGCAAAAGATCCACCTCTCTTCATGCCAGGGATTTCTGAAGCCACATAAACATAAGAACAGCCACACTGGATCAGACCAATGGTCCATCTAGCCCAGTATCCTGTTTTCCCGACAGTGGCCAATGCCACGGTGCTTCAGAGGGAATGAACAGAACAAGTAATAATCAAGTGATCCATCCCCTGTCACCCATTCCCAACTTCTGGGAACGTCTACAACAAGTAGCATCTTTTGAGAGGAATCCCCAAAAAGGAATGGGGAAGGGAGGTTGGCTGGCCTCATGGAGTGGAACTGGATCAGGCAGCCAAATTGAGCAGCCTCTTAGCATTCAATGATAATTCTACCCCATGATGCAAGGAAATGGACTAAAAGAAAGAAAGCAAAATGCAGACAAGATCTAGTTTATCTTTTGCCTAGAAGATGAGTAAAGCAATGGATATTGGAATTGGTCTGCATCTGAAATGTTTCTCTTTATCCTGCGTCTTCTGATGTTGGAGATGGAGGGTATTCTGGAAAGAAGGATTCATAGATTCATAGATATTTAGGTCAGAAGGGACCATTATGATCATCTAGTCTGACCTCCTGCACAACGCAGGCCACAGAATTTCACCCACCACTCCTACAAAAAAAAAACCTCACATCTATATCTGTGCTATTGAAGTCCTCAAATCGTAGTTTAAAGACTTCAAGGAGCAGAGAATCCTCCAGCAAGTGACCCGTGCCCCATGCTACAGAGGAAGGCGAAAAATCTCCAGGGCCTTCCAATCTGCCCTGGAGGAAAATTCCTTCCCGACCCCAAATATGGCGATCAGCTAAACCCTGAGCATATGGGCAAGATTCATCAGCCAGATACTACAGAAAATTCTTTCCTGGGTAACTCAGATCTTACCCCATCTAATAACCCATCACAGGCCATTGGGCCTATTTACCATGAATATTTAATTACCAAAACCATGTTATCCCATCATACCATCTCCTCCATAAACTTATTGAGTTTAATCTTAAAGCCAGATAGATCTTTTGCCCCCACTGCTTCCCTTGGAAGGCTATTCCAAAACTTCACTCCTCTGATGGTTAGAAACCTTCGTCTAATTTCAAGTCTAAACTTCCCAATGACCAGTTTATATCCATTTGTTCTTGTGTCCACATTGGTACTGAGCTTAAATAATTCCTCTCCCTCTCCGGTATTTATCCCTCTGATATACTTATAGAGAGCAATCATATCTCCCCTCAACCTTCTTTTAGTTAGGCTAAACAAGCCAAGCTCCCTGAGTCTCCTTTTATAAGACAAGTTTTCCATTCCTCGGATCATCCTAGTAGCCCTTCTCTGTACCTGTTCCAGTTTGAATTCATCCTTCTTAAACATGGGAGACCAGAACTGCACACAGTATTCCAGGTGAGGTCTCACCAGTGCCTTGTATAACGGTACTAAAACCTCCTTATCCCTACTGGAAATACCTCTTCTGATGCATCCCAAGACCACATTAGCTTTTTTCACAGCCATATCACATTGGCGGCTCATAGTCATCCTATAATCAACCAATACTCCAAGGTCCTTTTCCTCCTCCGTTATTTCTAATTGATGCGTCCCTAGCTTATAACTAAAATTCTAGTTGGAAGCTGAAAGGATGGAAGCTGCCAAATGAAGAATGTTGTCTCCAGAAATAGAACAATGATGGAAACACTCCTCTGGCCGTGCTGAGTGATCCCATCCAGCTTGCAGCAGATTTTTTTCAAGGATTTCCTCAGTTTTGATGCTGAACAGATGGACCATTGAAAGGATATGCAATTCTTTAAAAAGACATTGAAACCAAGGTACAAGTTACCATCTCAAAAAACAAATGTTTTGATTGCCAGCACATTTTGAATACACATGAAACAGAATGTGGTTGCTTGAAAACTAAGTCACATAGCCTGGATTGTCCCCTACCAATGTAAGAATAGAATTTAGCATGTGCGGGGGGAGGGAGGGAGATCACACAGATGATAAAATTACTGAAGCTGTTTACATTGGATCAACAGGACTTTCACCGAGTACACTAGGTATACAATGAACAGTGGAAGTAACTTGGAGAAAACAGCAACCTTAATTCATCCCCCTTATTACACATGCAATATAACACAGTTTTTATAGTTACATACTATTTTTCCCCACAGAACTGCCTCATTCAGTGCACAGAACGGATGGTGCTTGCTTAGTAAGCAACTACACAATCCTTTGCATTCTGCCTCATTCACCACTTTCAGCAACAAATGAAGTGAGGGTCCCACAAACAACAGCCTCCTCCCACAACACAATCCTGATTCATCCCAGAGCATCCCATCCTGTGCGCTGAACAAAGCAGAGGGCTTGTGGAAAAGACTGTATGTGATCATATAATCAAAAACTATAATAATGCATTGGCACAAGGGGGGCAAATTTGCACAGTCAACCTTAATACTGGCATTTAATAACTTATGAACGCTTAACTCTGCAACCTTAATAATGTTCTTTTAACAGTTTTCTTGTACTTAATTTCCTAAACTTTTTAAAAAAGCAAACTGAAAAAAAAAAAAAAGACATCATATAGCATACTGACACCCAAAATGGATCAGCAGCAAGGCCGGAACCCTTGGATCCACTATAAAGATCTCTGCCACTTGAACTAACTGATAGCAGTAGTAGGTTGCCAGCCTCTGTGTGGACCAGCGCTAGACAGGAAACACACACTTTGCCAGTGAATTTCACAGATATTTGCTGACAGCACAAGAACAGTGAGATCCAGGTTTTAGAGGGCAGTCTTCTGCCTGCTCCCCCCCAAGCATGATCTTCTTCCCATCCCCTCCAACCTGTCCTTGTCCTAGTTCTGTCTCTTCCCCATCCCTGGCTCTTCATCCCAGTCCCAGTTTCCCCTGCCCCTTGTGGCTCCTCATCTGATATGTCTCTCTCCGCACCGTGGCCTCCGGTCACCATCCCTCCTATCCACTTCCCCCCCATCTCAATCTTCCTCGCTAGGCTCCTCATCCAATTCTGCTATCTCTTCCACCACCATCCCTGACTCTTTTTCCCAGCCTCACTGTACCCTCCCAACCCAGTTCCCATTCCCCCCACCCTTGCCCCACAGGCCTCCAATCCCAGTCTCTTCCCTAAATCCCAGGCTCCTTGTCCCAATTTACTCCCCCAACTCCCACAGGTCTGGCTCTTCTCCCCTCTGCATTCAAAGCAGGCAGCTTCCTCCTCCATGCTGCCAACAGTTTTCCAGTCCCTGTTCGAAAACATGGGAATGCTAGAGCTTTCCAAAGTAAAGGTCACCAGATTCCCACCCACCCCCGACCCCCCACGGGGGAAACAATATATTTTTCACCAGTTTCGTTCTTGGAAATGGTTAAACCATTTTGGCTGAAGCTCTCAATAAAACAAAATATTAAAATTTAGGCCAGAGGCAGATACCTGGCATGGAAAGTGTCATCCTGAATACTTAAAGATAGGCAAAGTTATAGGTTTCTAAAAACATGGTCTTCTAAACGGGAAGTGTTCGGCAATTTTAATATTAGACACCTACCAGCCCCACATACAGAATCAAATGTAGAGCAGGAAAAGACCTTAAAAGATCATTTAGTCCTCTCACCCCACCACTGAGGCAGGTTTAAGTATACTTAGATCATCCCTGACATATAGTTTCTTATACCGCACACACATCACTGTAGTGTCTTTCAATACTGTATTAAGCAATGTGAGTAACATTTGCCATGTGTTTGTTCTCCCATTCTCTGGAGAAGTGTGTGCAGTGAAGTGTTTTGTTTTTGATTTTTTTTTTTTAATTTTTTTTTTTAAAGTTTACATCTCCCCCCCACCTGTATGTTTATGTTAGAACATTGTCAAAGAAATGCAACCTTTAAATAGTAGATTGTGTTTCAGAGCTAAATGAAGAGGAGTCCCTCTACTATGACAGCATTTCAAGTTTTACAATCTAAAGCATAGGCTAATAAAAAAAATAAAGACATTTACAAAGATTAGCTTTATCTTTTGGAATAACAATGCATGCTTTTGACAGTTAGTGTAGCCTTACAGATGTATATAAAAATATACACAGACTACACTGGGTAAGGAAAAACAGCAGGTCCTCTAAATATTCCTAAATTCAGCAAGGCGGGGGGGGAGTGGGGAAATCAGAGACCCCATAGAGGCCATCAGATCTGATGAAGTGCAAGGCTTAGATATACTTACATCATAAGCACTTCAGGGCAAGGACCACCTCTGTTCTCTTTATAAAGTGCCTAGCCCAATGGGGCTCGAGTTTCTTTCTAGGAGCTAGTGCACTAGCAATATTAACAGGTTTCAGAGTAACAGCCGTGTTAGTCTGTATTTGCAAAAAGAAAAGGAGTACTTGTGGCACCTTAGAGACTAACCAATTCATCTGAGCATAAGCTTTCGTGAGCTACAGCTCACTTCATCGGATGCATCCGACGAAGCGAGCTGTAGCTCACGAAAGCTTATGTTCAAATAAATTGGTTAGTCTCTAAGGTGCCACAAGTACTCCTTTTCTTTTAGCAATATTAAGTGAGCTATGGGGAGCAGGTAGTCATGCATAGCTCTTCAATTTCAAATTACAGGGGAAACCAAGGACCCTGTGAAGCACTAAGGCACCCCAGTGGCCCCATATTTTAAAAGAGAGACATGAGAAAATTGCCTTTAGTTAGCTTGAAGTTAAAGATGACCTGCAAAAGGGGTACTTAAAAAAAAACTTCTTTATGATGTAGAAAGGAGGGCTGAAATGTGTTTGTTTTTAAAAGATTATCCCCCTGCCTCTTTTTTTTTTTTTTAACATTAGAAATTCAGTTATTACATAGCTTGATTTATGACTGGAAAAAATAGTGAAATGCTAACATCTCTGCAGTCCAGAGAGTACAATCCGAATAACATTTATGTAATCTAACTAGTATTTTGGAGAAAAACTTTTGTTAAAGATTCAACAAGCTACGGCTATTTAATTTTCTGAGACACATTTGCATGCCCCCCTCAAAAAACAAATCCTTCAACAAGGCCAGAACTGATATTCTTGAGTTCAAAGGTAAAAAAGAGAAAAAAACCACAATCCTTAAGAAAACCCTACACAGTTTTTAGGCCTTCTTTATACTGTACATCATAAACCAGGAAAAAAGTGAATAAATAAAAAGCACACCCCCTGTCCAATGTTCCCTCTAATTTCTGACAGGCCATGTGTGCAAAAAATTTCTTCTGTGCAAACTGTTGTGCTTCTGTGCAAATTTTTGTGCACGCAGTGTTTCGTCGTGTGTGCGGGGTTTAGGATCTGTGTGCGTGTGCACATGCGCATAGCTTAGAGGGAACAGTGCCCCTGTCCCTTCTGGCCGCTTTTGCTTTATACAAAAAACGTTTTGTTTTTTTAATGTGCCTTAGTGTTCCCTGAAACTTAAAAAACCCTATACACCGATAAAGTATAAAAATGAATCACAGAGAAAGCAGGCATATGTTCAAACTGACTCAGTTGGGGGAGGGGGAGAAGAGGAAGACTTGAGCCTCTAGTCTGTATACTAAGAGTAAAAGGCAAAAATATTGGTACCTCTAATTCACTCACTTATTGCCAGAGGATGACTGAAGGTTATATGGTGAGGGGGGAACTGAGAGACTGACACCGGTATTAGAAGTATAAATGATTTAAGCTTGATGGGTGTAAGGTTTTTGTTCTACAGTCTGGACATGGATATTGAGGCTGATTTAAGAGATACTCATTTTATACATGTGAATTTACTCAGACAGTTCATATAGTCTTATTTCCCTTCCCTTCATATTTTATTTCTTACTTTAAAATGCTTTTGTTTTAACTAACATACCTTGACCACATGAAGCCTTAACATAATGTTTAACTTTTTTTTGTTAGTCAGTAATAGACTTTATCACTACTATCAAGAGAGAGCAGAATCTGCATTCCCTGAAATGCTCCATATATTACATCAAAGTCTTCTAGGGGAAAATACAGAATCCTGAATGTGGGGATCCTGAACTAGTTTAAACTAGTTAAGTAAATATTTTTTTAAGTAAAGCATTTTTAAATGATTTTCTGTTTGTATTTTAAAAGAAAATATTATTATTGTAACTTCCAGGTTAATATAATTGTGTATTTAAAACAAATAAAGGAAGAATTAACAGGACTGAATCAAGAAGCTGGCCAAGACAGTGATGATGCCTCAGAAAAAAAAAAAACAGTTTAAATGTTAGTGCTACAGGCAAAAAGCACACAAACTTGGGAAGATTCCACAGTTTTGGAAAGGCGATTTCTAAAAGGGCTGCTTTACCAAAAAAATCAATACACTTTCCCCATAGGTTCATGATGTAAAATTCTATAATCAAGGCCTGTAGATTTGTAATTATGGTATGTCAGCTACATTTAAACAAGAGTGTTAAAAGATTGTTAAAGTTAAACTAACACAATTGCAATGTGAATTGTCTTAGTCTCATTCTAATCTACTGGTGTCACTTTCATTTAATCTGAAAGAAACTATGGGCAAATGTCAGTGCTATTTTCGCATGCCCTTAACATACTTTGTTCACAGTAGTTTTTAGAACCATTACCAATCTGAAATGGATATAAGATATTTAAGAAAGTTTTTTTAATCAACTAATTCACTCACTCTGCCACAGGTAGGTTGAGCATGGATTTACTGAGAATGAGGTGGCTTTAAAGTGATTAAGCAACCTTTTAGGTTAGCTAAACAGAAGCATTACTTGTTAGGAAGTAGCCACAAATCTAGTATGTCTAACCATTTATGATTACCAAATCCCAGTTTTTGTTTGACCTACAAGTAAGAGAAGGTGGCTGACAACAGCTTGACCTGTTATCAAATGCATCCTAAAACGTGAAGGATTCGAAATTTCTCCCCAATCCCACTGCAAATTTCTTCCATTAATGGATAACAAAATTAGATCAGGCTAGAAAGGAAAGTGGTTCCAGTGCCACACAAAATAGCATTATCCCATAAAACTAGAAACTCAAGTTGCTGCATGACCCGCAGTAGTGGGGATACCCATTATCAGAGGGCCTTTGCTACATAGCAAATAGCAGCAAATATATTGCTATACAGTAAATGACTCATCTCCGTTCCTAGTTTTGGGGAAGCAATGAACTACCTCAACCACTGAGGAGAATATAGAGCAGGCTAACTCAAAGGGTAGTTTAAAAAAAAAAAAAGACAAGAAAGTAAGTAGCCTGGGCACTGCAATGGGAACAGAAAAAGGCAGAGAATCTGCCCCAGAGTACCAGTTGTTGCCCTTATGTTTTTAAAAATATACTTAGCCATCAGGCTAAAAAGGTTGGACACCAATGCCATACACCACACTTTAAGACACTTAAAAACTCAATTTTTCACTTGTTAAGAGGTTTCTTTATCTCAGTGTTCTATTCCTAGAAGAAATTATGTCTGAGGCAGCAATACTATTAGCTTTCCCATACAAGTTGCAAGAAAAGACTGACAATTGGTATGTTAAAACAACATTTGTGGTCATCTAAATGTGTTATTGTAGCTTTCAGTGGTTTCATGGCCTACACAGGGTATTACCTTGAGTATGAAGTGTGGGGAAGGAGTAGTAATAGTTGTGGCCACCTGAATGTATCTGGGCCCTGCCTCTAGCAGGGCCATTATTTTTAATGGAGTGGTGTGACTGAATTGGCACAAGGTACACAATATATTCAAACACACAAGCTATTTTTGCAAAAAGAAAAGCAGTACTTGTGGCACCTTAGAGACTAACAAATTTATTACAGCATAAGCTTTGTTAGTCTCTAAGGTGCCACAAATACTCCTTTTCTTTTTGCAGATACAGACTAACACAGCTGCTACTCTGAAAGCTATTTTTGCTGACTGTACCAACTAGCCTTCTGAGCTTGTATCTATCAAAAATTCCTGAACTATTCAAACACCACTGGCCCTGCAGATAACATCAAACAGGTCTGTATTTGAAAGCCATTTATTCTGCATTGGAAGAGCAGCAATCAGGCAGTTGAAGGAGAAAATATCAGTTCAATCACACTAAAACTTTTAAAGCTGAACTTAATTAAATATTAAACAATTCCAAGCCAAACAGGAGACCTGGTCTCAATTCTTTGGTACCAGTGTTACATTTAACATTAGTTTTGGGTGTCCATACTGGAATCAGAACCATGTTAGTGACAAACATCTTTAAACACTTTTGTTGCTAATAAAATTCTGGCATGATTCCCCTGAATAGAAGGGACAAGATTGTGTGTGTCTGAGAAGTATGCTATAATCACATAGTAAGACTTATCTCTATGCTACCTAACAAAGTAGTTTTGTAGCAGGCCTCTAAACAACAAGAGCAACAAAAGACAAAAAACAAGAACACATGATTTACAACTCAAGGAAAATGAGGAATGCTGGTTTTTACTAAATTTTGATCCGGTTGTGCACAAGAAGGTAATGGCTTAGTGGCTATTAGCTACAATGATAAAACCCAATTGTTACAGAACTTCCTAGCTTAGTTCTACTCAGCCGCAGTGGGGGTTCTGGTAGGATAATGGCAGCCCATCAATAGAGTGAGAAACTGTTCAGTCTTGCATTACAGATGGACCAGAACTGTATTTGACCCATGTCTCCAAAACGCACCTTACAAATACGCTTTCGTAAAGTGAGAAGTAACTAGTTAGTCTACAGGGCTGGTCCCAAGACATCAGAGAGACACGGTGGGGGAGGTAATACCGGTTAGTGCCGGTGAGAGAGACGAGCTGTCCAGACACACCCAGCCCCTCTGCAGGTGGCCTGCAGCTGGCCCAACAGAAGACGTTACCTCATCCCTCTCGTGTCTCCACGCTGGTCTCTATGGCACTTCCCGACTGTGGCCGCCAGAGCCCTGAGCGAACCCGAAGGACGCGATCCCCCCGCGAGGCAGGATAACTCCCAGCCTACGGGAAGGCACCAGGAGACGCCCAGGGCCCTTCCCCACCCAACGCAGCCCATCGGCAGAGCCAGGCCTCGAGCCCCCGGGCCGCTGCCGCCCAGACCCTGCTTCTTTCGGGTTCCGCCCTTAAAGCGGCTACACAGCACCAGGCATAACGGCCGCCGAGCGGAGTCAGGGGGGCCGCACCCGAGCACTCACCGCCTCACCACGCCCATCTTAATTTTGATCTGCCTGAGGCGCGGGTCCGCCATGGTCCGGTGTCAGGGGCGCGAGCCGCGGGGGCCAGACACCAACGGATCAGCCGCCAGCGGGAGAGAAAAAGACGGTAGCAAAACTTGGCACTTCACTAGCACGCACCGAGTGACGCGACCAGCTGTGCGCGTGCGCAGCCCTGCCACGCGCGGGGCTCTGCTCTTTCTGCGCAGACGCTTCCTTCCGCTATCCGGTCTGGACTACACCACTAGCTCACGCGAGAACAGGGGGAACGGCCGCATTCCAATGGAACTGCCCTGCCGTGCGGCACGCACCTTTCACTGCAGCTCTAACCCGCTTGTCTGCCCTTGGCCCCTCCTGCTCCTCCCCGGAGCTGCTCTGGCTGAGCCCGCCTTGTGGGTGGCGGGTCCCAGAGGTGCTCGTGCTGCGTTTTGGGAGCATGCGGCGGGGCGGGGAACAGAACAAAGCGTTGCCGTGCCTGGGTGTTTGTCCCCCGCGGCCCCTTTGCCAGCCGGCGCAAGGCAATGCCGCCCTTCCCGGCGGGAACTCGCTTGTCCTGGCTGAGAATCGCTCTGCCTGCGAACGCTCAGACTGATCGCAAGAAATCCGAACAGTGTTTGGGCTGCTGCTGCTCCTAGCCCGGTCGCACCAGACACTAGCTGCTGGACAGCAGCAAAGATCCAGCCACGTTCAAGTTTTTAGAACCTTGCTCCAGCCTTTCCCGGCACGGATAGGGGCGGGGTCCAAATCTCCTTCTCCTTAAAGTGCCGGGCGCTGTGAGCTTCACCAATTCTCCGAGAAAGAAACAAAAAGTTTCGCTGCGCTGCCTTATGGCTGGACAAGTCTACACCGCGTGTGGCTGTGTATATGCAGCGTAGCTCCCAGTCAGCGTTTTAGGTGCTGTCCAAACTACTTCAGCTTAATAAATCGGGGTGCCTGCTGAGAGGCGATTAAAGAGAAGTAAGGTTAATATAGATAAATTATTGTAATGAGCTATTCATGCTAATTATTCTTTTATCAACGAAGAACTTCAATTTTTCCCTCTTAACATTTGACATTTTTCCCGATTGGCAGCTTTTTTTTTCACCGCAGAAATCAGTGCTTGATTTGGAAGGGGAGGAAATAGTGATATGTTCTAACAGTAATAGTTCTTACAGGGTCAGGGACTCTGCATCCTCAGATTTATTATTATCATAGAATATCAGGGTTGGAAGGGACCTCAGGAGGTCATCTAGTCCAACCCCCTGCGCAAAGCAGGACCAATCCCCAACTAAATCAACTAAATTATTATTATTATTTTGCTTTTAATAATTAGATACAGATGCAAATTTGTGCAATCTACTGCACTGACACGCTTTAAGAATGTTTTTCAACTATGTTTATTCACTGTGTGTTGCTCTGAAGGTCTCTTTTTCTTTGAGTTGTTTCTTGTATTTTGGATCCCAAGACATTTTAGGACAGAAGGCTATACATTTGTTTCAGAAAATAAAACTGAATAAAAAAGAAGACTCATGGGCAATGTGTACGTTCTAAAATGTTTATATTTAATAATGTCTGGCACTTGATAATCTGAAAATGAATATTGGTCATGATACCCCTTCTAATTGTTTTCTAAATTTTAAGATATAGTTCAAACACATTCAGGTGCAAATAAGAAATCTGTTTGCAAGGGGAAAAACTCAGGAAGTTCCAAATTATGGGCCTAGTTCCATAAATAATAATAATTAGCCTTTTTATAGAGACAAGGTAGGTGAGGTAATTTATTTTATTGTACCAACTTCTGATGGTGAGAGAGACAAACTTTTGAGCTTACACAGAGCTCTTCTTCATGTCAGTACAGAAGTTGGTCCAACAAAAGAAATTATCTCACCCACCGTGTCCCTCTAATATCCTGAGACCAACACTGCATATAGTTGTATCTTTATAGTTCTTTACATGTTCAAAACACTGTATTGGCAACAAAAATGAATTCTCAGGACATCCTTCTGAGATAGGTAGTTATTATCCCCTTTTTACAGCTGGAGAAAACTGAAGCGGAAAGGTTATACTAATTACTACTGCCATAAACCTACACAGTAACAGAATTAGAACTCAGGACCACCTGACTCCCAACCCTCTGCTCATTCCTTCAGACTGCACTGCCTTCAAATGCTTAGTACCAGGCATGGGGTGAAATATTCGTCCCATTGAAGTCGGTTGGATGTTAGTTATTGATTTCAATGGGGTAAGGATTTCAGCCACACTGTTTTCAGTAAGACTACTCAGGATGTCAAGGTTCCTTCCCCACTCTGAACTCTAGGGTACAGATGTGGGGACCTGCATGAAAGACCCCCTAAGCTTTTTCTTACCAGCTTAGGTTAAAAACTTCCCCAAGGTACAAACTTTGCCTTGTCCTTGAACCCTATGCTGCCACCACCAAGCGTATTAAACAAAGAACAGGGAAAGAGCCCACTTGGAGACGTCTTCCGCCAAAATATCCCCCCAAGCTCTACACCCCCTTTCCTGGGGAAGGCTTGATAAAAATCCTCACCAATTTGTACAGGTGAACACAGACCCAAATCCTTGGATCTTAAGAACAATGAAAAAGCAATCAGGTTCTTAAAAGAAGAATTTTAATGAAAGAAAAGATAAAAGAATCACCTCTCTAAAATCAGGATGGTAAATACCTTACAGGGTAATCAGGTTCAAAACATAGAGAATCCCTCTATGCAAAACCTTATGTTACAAAAAGACACAAAAACAGGAATATACATTCCATTCAGCACAGTGTATTTTACCAGCCATTAAACAAAAGGAAATCTAACGCATTTCTAGCTAGATTACTTACTAACTTTACAGAAGTTGTGAGTCCGCATTCCTGATCTGTTCCCAGCAAAAGCATCACACAGACAGACAGACACCCTTTGTTTCCCCCCCTCCAGCTTTGAAAGTATCTTGCCTCCTCATTGGTCATTTTGGTCAGGTGCCAGCGAGGTTATCTTAGCTTCTGTATACAGAAAGGTGGTTACCCTTCCCTTTTGTATTTATGACACAGGGTAATCAGCACTACACCTTGCAATATTGGACAGAGCTGTCACGGTTCTTAATTCATTCTGTGTGTAGGTATTGCTGTACATATTTGTACTACACAGACTCCTGTTTTTTTCTTTTAAATTGTTATAGTTTTAATACAATCCCAAGAAAAATATTTATTTGTTGAAAATGTGGCCAGTTGTACTGAGATGCTTATGGTAAAGTCCAGCTCACCTTACCCACATAAAAACTCCTAGTGAAACCTGAACTTATTTGAGAACCTGAACTTTTAAAATTCTTGCTCAATTTTGAAAAACAAGACATTTGATTAACACACTGATATTTGGTATTCTTTTGTAAAGTGCTTTGAGATCCTCCTATGAAGACTGCCAGTTAGCAGGGGTACACTAGTAAACCATACACTTTACACCCCAGCTTGCCATGCCCTAACTGTACACCTGGGGGAATTCTGTGCCACGGCACATGTGCAAATTTTATGTCCCCCACAGATTTCTTTGCTTCCCTGCAGAAAAGTGACTTTCTGACAGAGAAACAAAGGGAAGCCACAAGAGTGGTCATGTGACCCTCCCCAGCAGTATGTTTCAGGTGCTTAGGGCAGTCGGCAGAGAGGTAAATCACTATAGGGCAGGGGGTGGGACTGGGGAAGACCTGGCTGATGGATCCTACCCTGCGCCAGGCTCAGCTGCTAGTTCCTGTTGGGCTGGGGAGGACAGGACTTCCTTTTTCCCTGCACGGCATCCAGGGCTAGGTCAGACCTACCCCCAGATTTCTCCCCCAGCTGTAGGAAGCTCTGCCAACTCCCCTACCTTCCACTTCCTGCACCCATCGCTCCTCAACTGCAGGGGGAGAGATCCCTATAAAGGGAGCTGCTCCCCCATCCACCGAACCCCCATGCATCCAGACTCCTTCAGACCCAGACCCTCCTACCGACCATCACCACCCCCGTACTTGGAAGCCCCCCAATGAGCCCCACTTCCCTTGCACTTGGACCACCCCAACGAACCACCTGCACCTGCATCCCCACTCCACCGAGCCCCAACCAGCTGCACCTGGATCCCCATCCCACTGAGCCGCACTCCCCTCAGTATCTGTACCCGCCACTGAGCCCTCCACATAGACCCACTTGCCAAGCTCTATCCCCCTCACCCAGACTCACCCTGCTGAGCCCCAACCACCTTCACCTAGACCCCCCTGCAGTCGCATTACTGTAGCACCCAGAACCCCCCAACAAGCCCCTGTGCACCCAGATTCCTCCACTAAGCCGCCTGCATCCAGATTGCCCCACACAGAATCCTCTCAACCCACATCTAGTTCCCCCCACACTAAGCCCCTCCACACTTGCTGAGCCTGCCTGCCCACACCTGGTGCACCTGACACGGAGGGGCAGGGCTCCGGGATGTTTCTGGGGCAGGCCCTGTCCTTGCACTGTGTCAGGGTTGGGTGTCTCAGGGCAGAGGGGAGCTGCAGAGTGGTCTCCCACAGTGATCTGTGCAGCCAGTGGCCTGGGCTCCCCAATGCCATGCTGGAGCCTCCACATTTATTTGATAAATAACATTTGCAGAATTTTGCAGAATTTTAAAATATTGGGTGCCGAATTTTTCATTTTTGGTGCAGAATTTTTAATTTTTTGGTGCAGAATGCCTTCAGAAGTATAACACTTTGGCTGGACAAGCCCTAAGGCTATGGCTGCATTACAGTTTTTAACTCGGTATTTTTTCTTCCTCTTTGTAATTAGTTGATGACAAGTACTGAAGAGGTTAAATGCTGAAGAACTCCTTAGAGACTTGAAAGTAAAGCCAGTGAATGGAAATTAAAAAAGAAAATTCCATATAGGCTTCTTTTCTTCAGTATGCAATCCAAGCTTCAGTAGTTACTTATTCTGATCCTTAGACTGGTTTCTTAAAGGAGAAAACAATGCTTCCATTAAAAGAGGGTGAAAATTGAATAAGAAGGATATATTATAACATGTGAGAAACTGCCAGGTACAAGTCATTAGCCAGAAGCAATACACATGTTACTAACGGTGTCAAGCCAAATTCAGATCTAGTATAAGCAGGTGCACAGCTACTCAAGTCAATGAAATTGTGCCCATTTCCAGAAGAGAGAGAGAGATGGCTTGCAATGTGGCAGTCTTAGCAAATCTCAGATGAGACACATAGACAGAGGACCAAATTCCCACATGCAGCCTGGACTAAGCCAGTGCAACTCACATGGAAGTCCCAATTGACTAAATTCATCAGTAACATAAACTGGGGTGAAAATTACACATTGGTATAAAGTGGTCAGGATACAGATGTAAGAGGCAAAGTAGTGGAACTTGTACAAATTTGGCATTTGTTAGCTATGCAAAATAAGGTTACAGGGAAAACAACATACAGAAAACATGAAATAAAGTTGGCATTTGACATCCCTCATTTAACCTAAACCCCCACACATGGGGATTTGTACCAAGTTATGCTGGGACTTGATTTGGTCTCTAAAAATACCAGTGTAGTTGGGTACTCATCTGTTTGTATTTAGAATTAGTTTTCTGCTAATATTTTCTGATATTGTTAAATTTGCCGTTTTTGCAAATATTCTTGACAATAGATTCATTTCCTATCATTTTTGTGAAGAGAACACAAAAAGGGAGTGAACACAGCCAAAGAGATTCAACTTTTTATTTGAGTATATATTCATGGATTTGTATTTATTTATGTATTGAAGTGTTTGACCAGCAGTGCTACTAATGATGAATTATTTACAGCCTTCCTTTGAAGCAAGGCTTAGAAATTCATATGGTGCACAGTTTGTTGATAGGATAGTTGCTGAAGATATGTGGCTAGATCCTTTGGTTCAGGAAGGCACTTAGGACAGAAGAATCCCATGCAGCGCTACAGGCTAAGGACAGACTGGCTAAGCAGTTCTGCAGAAAAGGACCTGGGGATTACAGTGGACAAGAAACTGGATATGAGTCAACAGTGTGCCCTTGTTGCCAAGAAAGCTAATGGCATATTGGGCTGCATTAGTAGGAGCATTGCCAGCAGATTGAGGGAAGTGATTATTCCCCTCTATTCCGCACTGGTGAGGCCACATCTGGAATATCGTGTCCTGTTTTGGTCCCCCAACTACAGAAGGGATGTGGACAAATTGAAAGGAGTCCAGCGGAGGGCAATGAAAATGATTAGGAGACTGGAGCACATGATTTATGAGGAGAGGCTGAGGGAACCGGGATTGTTTAGTCTGCAGAAAAGAAGAATGAGGGGGGATTTGATAGCTGCTTTCAACTACCTGAAAGGGGGTTCCAAAGAGGATGGATCTAGACTGTTCTCAGAGGTAGCAGATGACAGAACAAGGAGTAATCGTTTGCAGTTGCAGTGGAGGAGGTTTAGGTTGGATATTAGGAAAAACTGTTTTACTAGAAGGGTGGTGAAGCACTGGAATGTGTTACCTAGGGAGGTTGTGGAACCTCCATCCTTAGAGGTTTTTAAGGCCCGGCTTGACAAAGCCCTGGCTGGGATTATTTAGTTGGAGTTGGTCCTGCTTTGAGCAGGGGGTTAGACTAGATGACCTCCTGACATCTCTTCCAACCCTAGTCTTCCATGATTTTATGATTCTAAGGCTGCTTTGCACCATACAACAGGTGCAATCTGGCCATAGAGCCAACATATTCAGCCTTGGGACTATTACACCAGTGCAAGGAGGATCCTCTGCTGGCATAGAGTAGTGTAAAGGCTCTTGCGCCACCTTCACCTTCTGCTGCTGAAGTAGGGGTATGGCTATAGGAAAGGGGACATGGCTAGGGTATACCTATGATTTGCTGATCTCTGTTAAGGAAAAGTTAGCACATGTGACTCCATTTTGGTTTGGGGCCCACCATTGTTTAAATGCCAGCACATCATACACCAGGAGGAGTAATCCTTAGATATTGAATCCCTGTGAAAATCCTCCTCCTTGTCTCCAGCCTGCCTTGACTCCCAGTATCTGGTTTTTGTCAGTCTCTAACTCCCTGTCTCTTGGTCTTGATGTGAGGCCTCCCATCCTGATAATAAAAGTTACTGATGCATAGCTTTAGGACCATGCTGTGTAATTAACATACTGGTATAGCACGAGGAATGCACCAAGCAGGGATAGGTGGTAGATAAGACAAGGGTTTGTTTATTGGCTAAGGTTTCCGATGCATGAGGGCAACATGCTTTGCTAAAAGGTATATAACCTTTGTATAATCTGCATTCAGGGTCCCCTCCTGGCTAGCAGGGGGGCACCACGCTCGAGCGTAATAAACTTAGTGTCTTTTGGGAACTCTGCAGTTGTGGACTTTGTTTCTGTGCCTCAGCCTAGATTCGAACTGTGCGTGACCTATCAGGTATAATTCGCAGCACTGGTGTGCGTGTCCTATCAGGTATAATTCGCAGCATTTGTGTGCGTGTCCTACAAGGTGTAATTCGTAGCACTTGTGTGCGTGTCCTACCAGGTGTAATTCGTAGCACTTGTGTGCGTGTCCTACCAGGTATAATTCGCAGCAGTTGTGTGCGTGTCCTACAAGGTGTAATTCGTAACCATCTCCAGTGACAGTTTCAGTGTTATGGGGTGTGACCGGGGGTCCAGGGGAGCCAGCTGAGGTCACTCAATTAGGGTGAACTGCAAGAATGGGGCAGACAATCCCCAAAGCTGGTGGATATTCCAATACTTAGATTTACCAAACCAGCACTAAATACCTTCTGTTATACCTTACTGGTTACTTAGAAGTACAAAACACAGTTCCCTTAAAAAGAAAAGGAGTACTTGTGGCACCTAAGAGACTAACCAATTTATTTGAGCATAAGCTTTCGTGTAGCTCACGAAAGCTTATGCTCAAATAAATTGGTTAGTCTCTTAGGTGCCACAAGTACTCCTTTTCTTTTTGCGAATACAGACTAACACGGCTGCTACTCAGTTCCCTTAAAGTAACCCAGCCTCAGGCCTCCACCTAGTTACCCAAGTCAGATATGATGAGGATAAATGAAAATCATATTCACCAGCTATATAAAATAAAAGGTTCTACCAATCCCAAAGGATCGGACACATTACCTTCCAGGTTAATGAATATTCCACATCTTATCCAAATGCACACTTACAGACAATTCTTACTAACATTTATTAAAAAAGAAAAGAGAGAGAGTATGGTTAAAAGATCAATATACATACAGACATGAGTTGAATTCTTGAGATTCAGATTTATAGCAGAGACGGTGAGCTTTGTAGATGCAAAGAGTTCTTTCAGAAATAGTTCAAAGGTAATAGTCCAATGTTTATATTTCAGGGCAATCCAGTCAGAACTGGGATCTCAGTCCTTGTGGCTTAGGCTTCCTCTGCATGAAAACTCAAGCAGATCTGAGATGACAAGATCAGTACCCAAGGATCTTTTATACAACTTCAAGCCACCTTTGACAGGTTGGAGTCCCTTGGCTTACTATAGGTAATCAGGCCAACTTTGAAGTAGGTCCATCACCGGTACTTAGCTACAGGAATTAACATAAAGCAATTTCCTGTTTTTCACCATTCACAGATGATCAGCTGTATATTTCAAAGAGAGATGAATACAGCAATATCCCGTGTTTACAGTTCATTTAAATGCTAGGATGTTCTTTTGATCTCTGAATTAACAGAATACAGCATAGACAGGGACTGTTGATTACATTGTTGATCACTACTCATATGTATGTAAATACACAAAACCACAAATATTCTCTCTCCATATGTCTTTAAGGGTTGAATTTGAGTCATTCATCTTTTCTGACAGGTTTCAGAGTAGCAGCCCTGTTAGTCTGTATTTGCAAAAAGAAAAGGAGTACTTGTGGCACCTTAGAGACTAACCAATTTATTTGAGCATAAGCTTTCATGAGCTACAGCTCACTTGCCTCACAGGGGGCCATTAGCAGCTAGTATAAGGTAAAGCAGTCTGAAGAAGCCAGGAACCAAACCCTGCAACAAATCCTGGTGCCAATTCTGTCCTCATATCTATTCCAGGGACACCATCATAGGACCTAACCACATCAGCCATATCATCAGGGGCTTGTTCACCTGCACATCTACCAATGTGATATATGCCATCATGTGCCAGCAATGCCCCTCTGCCATGTACATTGGCCAAACCGGACAGTCTCTACGCAAAAGAATAAATGGACATAAATCTGACATCAGGAATCATAACATTCAAAAACCGGTAGGAGAACACTTCTGTCTCCCTGGTCACTCAATAACAGACTTAAACATGGCAATTCTTCAACAAACAAACTTCAGAAACAGACTCCAATGAGAAACTGCAGAACTGGAATTAATTTGTAAACTGGACACCATCAAATTAGACCTGAATAAAGACTGGGAGTGGATGAGTCATTACAAAAACTAATTTCCCCATACTAATTTCCCCCTACTGTTACACACACCTTCTTGTCAACTGTTTGAAATGGGCCACCTTCATTACCACTACAAAAGTGATTTTTCATCCCTTGGTATTCTACTGTTAATTGAATTGTCTCGTTAGCACGGACCTCCCACTTGGTGAGGCAACTCCCATCTTTTCACATACTGTGTATATATATATATATATATATATATATATATACATACACCTGCTACTGTATTTTCCACTCCATGCATTCGATGAAATGGGCTCTAGCCCACAAAAGCTTATGCCCAAATAAATTTATTAGTCTCTAAGTTGCCACAAGGACTCCTCGTTGTTTTTGCTGATACAGACTAACACAGCTACCACTCTGAAATCAGTTTGGAGAGTTAGCTTTCCCCTCCCCTTAGCTGTGCTAAGCATAAACTCAGCTCAGCTGAGGATTGAGCCCACCATTTTAATATTTTCCCAAATGTATGTGCTGAGTAATCTTTTATATTAATTTTTAGATGCATAATAATCTGTGTAGTTTAAATTTAATTTTTCTTTTCACTTATGATACTATAGCATTGTAGTCTCCAGAATTTATATTTTTTAATAGGAAAAGCAAATCTTACTATACAGCATCCCTAGAGCAGAATAAATAGATTTTAAATAAAGGTTAATAGTGTCCCTTCAACTTTTGGATATATTCTCCACTCAGTGGTTGAAATTCACCCCTGCACCGATTGCCCACACAAAGCCTACACACCATTTTAGTACACAAGAATGTCTTTCACCCTATGTGAGCATGTAATACAATATGATTTGTACTGTGACTATCTCTAGCTATCATTCTATGTAGGTTCTTACCTGGTGACCATCACCATAGCATCTAAGCTTCCAAAAATATCACTGAATGCCACACAGATTGCTAGTCTATAATACAAATACAAGTACACTATGCAGATTGTAATAATATTTTTGCATCCATAAATATGGTGGGGAAAGGATGAAAAGAGATGCCATGACTGAGTTTGTGTGAGAATTGTTGAACACAGAGAAACAAGAAGGCTTCAGGCTTGGAAAGCTGGATCCAACCAGGTTAGGAGGGTTCTGAGTCATAGGCCAAGGAGCAGAAATGATTCATGAGATGGAATCTGAAAATAGCCAGGGTCCAACTCCTGTTCTCGTGTATGCATGTGCAACCCCACGAAAGACAATTGGGTCAGATTCTTCCTGATTTACACTCCTGTAAATCAAGAGTAACTCTACTCAGATCCATGGAGTTACACCAGCGTAAGATCAGAATCCAGCCCAATTAACTGCAATGAGATTGTATGGACAACACAATTTAAAAAGGGGGGCTGACTATGATTTCACTGGATTTACACTGGTGGGGAGCCAGTTTATAACAGAACTCCCTAACCAGGGGCGGCGAGTTATATGGTCCCATGGTGCCCAGGCTCCAGCAATATTCAGGGCCCGAGGGCCTAGCTCCACCAATGTTTGGGGCCAGGTCTCTCCCCCGGCCCCTACCTGCCACCCTCGTGTGCCTCCCCCAGAGCATCCCTGCTTCAAGCTGTTGGCTGCCCCCTGCAGCTCCTTGCTGCGCTCAGCTCTGCTGGCTCCCAGCATGCAGGGTCCTAGTGCCCCCCAACCACTAGTGCCAGGGCAGGCTGACCCAGACTGCCCCTGCCCCTGCTCTTCCGCCTCAGACCCTTCCCTTTTCCGGCAGGACCCTCCACCAGCACAGGGCCCCCCCCGACCCGCAGTCACCGCTCCTGCCCCATGCTGGTCAAGGGGCAGCCCCATCCCCGACCCCCCAGTGAGGCTACAGTGAGGGGCAGCTGCAGGGGAGGAGGCGCACATGTGATGGCAGCCTCCCCCCCGACACACACCGGCACCCACCACAGGGGAGTCAAGGGGGTTTCCTGGACCTGAGAAGGGCCTTGGGAGCACGTGCAGTGACAGTGGTGCGAGGTGAGCGTGCTGCTGGGAAGGGAGAGGGCTGAGGGGAGTCCTCCTCTCTGGACCCAGCCCCAGAGCAGCCTGCCTGCACCCCAAACTACTCATCCCCAGCCCCGCCCCACCCCAGAGCCCACACCCACAGCTAGAGCCCTCACCTCACCTGCACCGCAACCCTCTGCCCTAGCCGTGAGCCCCACCTACACCCCAAACCCCTCATCCCCAGCCCTCATCCCCCTGCACCCTAACCCTATGCCCCAACTTTAAGCCCCCTCCTGCACTGTGAACCCCTCATCCCCAGCCCCACCCCACAGCCCTCACCCCTGCACTCCAACCCTCTGCCTGTGCCCCTCTCACACCCCAAACCCCTCATCACCAGCCCCACCCCAGAGCCCTCACATTTTTACATTATTTTAAAAAATATATATCGGCTTACAAGGCAGGTGTGGGGGGGCAGGATTTGGATCTGTTCTGGGCATCACCAAAAATTATACAAACCTGCCACCCCTTTCCCTAACATGATTTTTAAAGGTGTATTTAACTGTACTTATACTAAGTAATTATTTAAATCGTGTTAGCAAATTTGATTTTTAGAAGAAGCAGATTTTCCTGGTCTAGACCGACCTTCAGGTGGAGGGCTGGGAGCAGCGAGAGAGAATGGGATTTATTCACATGCATCAAGGAGAGAATATATCCCTTTATGAATGATTTCCATGGGTCCCTACTTACAGATGAAGAGAGATCTGATATAACAATCCATTGTTCTGACACACATTGCAGCCATGATGTGCAGTTTTTAATGCATCATATTACATTAAGCTTAGCCCATAGTCTAGCACCGTGTAACATAAATTTCTGTGAAGGGAGTAACATAACACGATACTGTCTTTTAAAAGACACACACTATTTTTTCAGAGCACCTACTTTTTATCCATGAATGCCTAATCCAAAAATCAAGGTGGCAGACAAAAGTGGAGTGAATGAGTATCCACAAACCAGCATATTTATCTTGGGCAGTTTTGCACATTCCTACCTGTAGTCAATGACTCCAGTCAATTTTTATGTTGTAATGCATGAGCAAAGTTGATGGACATATTTTTTTGTCATCCCCAGTTAGATTTTATTCCGGGCCAATCAAGAGAGACCTAACAGGGATTAAGGCTGTAAAATATACTGAAATTCCTCCGACATGTTTACTTCACAGTACAGAGATGGGTGTTAAGTATGAAACTATCAGTAACATTGTTAATGACCACTTTATTTTTATCCTATGTATGACATTATCTTGCCCTTTAATTAAATACATTTCCTACATGTAAAATATTTTAAATATAGTACTTGTACAAGTGAGCACCAGATGCCTTATCCACCCTCTGAAAGAAATAAAAAGAATTACTGATTTGACAAAAACTTGATATAAAACCTCCAGTAATGGACCAAATGCAACCCTGCAGTCTAAAGAGTTCACATAATAAAGATGAATTTAATCCAAACATTTTTTTTAAAATTGAGGGGGTTTTTATTGCTTAGTTCTCCACCGCAAAAAAAAAAAATCCTAACATTTCTGTAGGAAAATTTCAGGTTTTTTTAGACATTTTTGGAAGAGAATTTCATACAGATGTTTTAAAATCACTCTGCATGTATGCTAATTGTATGCACCACTTTCTTCATTTTTACTCTGATTCTCTCTGCGGCAGGGCTTGTGCATTGGACGTATGATATTAAAACAATCTGAAATACATGGACTGACATCTGTTTGGGTTTGACTGATCACATGCTTGAGTGCAAAGTTTAAATACTGGCAAAGCGATTCCTCCTTTTTTGGCCACATATGAAAACTGTGCAAGTCTTGACACAGAATGAACACTTAAGATGATATTCTCCAATAAAGAAACAACTTCTGTCAGTGCTTAGCAGACAGGAACAGGTTGAGTTTTATAACACACAGAAATGGAGAGCTGCCATTGTGCAGACTGATCATGTTAATGCTCCTTATGCTGCCACATGCAGTGTTCTGAAAGCAACCAACTCATGAGTCAGTAAGTAATAATAATAGTATATTGTAGTATCAAGATGGGACAGTATTTAAAAGGGTGAGGGGAGTAACAAATTTATTTTTTAAATGAAATTACAAGTTTTGTTGACAAAGAAAGCAGTTTTGATATATTTTTACTTCAGTGAGGCATTTTATTTAATACCAAGCAACATTCTGATTAAAAAATTAGCACTGTACAAAATCAATGCAGCACGTATTAAATGGTTTGAAAACTGGCTGTTAGATTGTAAAAGGTAATTATAAAAGGGGAATCATCATCCACTGAGGGGGATTTGAGTAGGTTCTTGACCCATTGCTATTCAGTATCTTTCTTAATGATTTAGAAAAAATATATAAAATTATTGCTAGTAAAGTTTGCAGTTGACACAAAAATTGAGGGAATGGTAAATAATGAGAAGAACAGATCAGCTTGATTGGCTTGGTAAGATGGACTCGTTTGAACAACGTATGTTTTAATGCATATGCAAAGTCATACATTTAGAAACAAAGATAATAGGTCACACTTCCTAGAACACTGGAAAGCAGTGACTCTAAAAAGGATTTAGGGGTATTAGTGGAGAATCAGCTGCACATTGGCTCCCAGTGCAATGCTGTGGCTAAGAGAGCAAATATTATCCTTGGATGTCTAAACAGAGGCATATCAAGTAGAAGCAGGGAGGTGATATTACCTATATATACAGCATTAGTGAGAACATTACTGGAATACTGTGTCCAGTTCTGGGGTCCATACTTCAAAAAGCATATTGAAAAGTTGGCTAGGGTTCAGAAAAGAGCTATGAGAATGATCTGAGGTCTGAGGAAAACGTGCCTTACAGTGAAAGACTTAAGAAGCTCAAACGATTAAATTATCCAGGAGAGTAGGTGATTTGATCAGTCTGTAAATACCAACAAAGGGTGAAGATTTCTGATAGCAGAGGGCTTTTAAATCCAACAGACAAAGGTATAATGAGATCCAATGGCTGGACAAATTCAGATTAAAAATTAAGGGCCAAATGTTTAATGGTGAGGGCAAATAACTATTGGAACAACCTCCCTAGGGATGTTGTAGAAATTCTATCACTTAGTCTTTCTAAAAGATATGGGATTGATGCAGGAATTGCTGGGTAAAGTTATATGGCCTGTGTTATCCAGGAGGTTGAACTAGGTGATAATAGAATCATAGAATATCAGGGTTGGAAGGGACCTCAGGAGGTCATCTAGTCCAAGCCCCTGCTGAAAGCAGGACCAATCCCCAACTAAATCATCCCAGCCAGGGCTTTGTCAAGCCTGACCTTAAAAATATCTAAGAAAGGAGATTCCACCACCTCCCTAAGTAATGCATTCCAGTGTTTCACCACCCTCCTAGTGAAAAAGTATTTCCTAATATCCAACCTAAACCACCCCCACTGCAACTTAAGACCATTACTCCTTGTTCTGTCATCAGCTACCACTGAGAACAGTCTAGAGCCATCCTCTTTGGAACCCCCTTTCAGGTAGTTGAAAGCAGCTATCAAATCCCCCCTCATTCTTCTCTTCTGCAGACTAAACGATCCCAGTTTCCTCAGCCTCTCCTCATAAGTCATGTGTTCCAGTCCCCTAATCATTTTTGTTGCCCTCCACTGGACTCTTTCCAATTTTTCCACATCCTTCTTGTAGTGTGGGGCCCAAAACTGGACACAGTACTCCAGATAAGGCCTCACCAATGTCGAATAGAGGGGAACGATCACGTCCCTCGATCTGCTGGCAATGCCCCTACATATATATCCCAAAATGCCATTGGCCTTCTTGGCAACAAGGGCACACTGTTGATTCATATCCAGCTTCTCGTCCACTGTAACCCTTAGGTCCTTTTCTGCAGAACTGCTGCCGAGCCATTTGGTCCCTAGTCTGTAGCGGTGCATGGGATTCTTCCGTCGTAAGTGCAGGACTCTGCGCTTGTCCTTGTTGAACCTCATCAGATTTCTTTTGGCTCAATCCGCTAATTTGTCTAGGGCCCTCTGTATCCTATTCCTACCCTCCAGCATATCTACCACTCCTCCCAATTTAGTGTCATCTGCAAACTTGCTGAGGGTGCAATCCACACCATCCTCCAGATTATTTATGAAGATATTGAACAAAACCGGTCCTAGGACTGACCCTTGGGGCACTCCACTTGATACCGGCTGCCAACTAGAAATGGAGTAATTGATCACTACCCGTTGAGCCCGACAATCTAGCCAACTTTCTATCCACCTTATAGTCCATTCATCCAGCCCATACTTCTTTAACTTGCTGGCAAGAATACTGTGGGAGACCGTGTCAAAAGCTTTGCTAAAGTCAAGGAACAACACATCCACCACTTTTCCCTCATCCACAGAGCCAGTTATCTCGTCATAGAAGCCAATTAGATTAGTCAGGTATGACTTGCCCTTGGTGAATCCATGCTGACTGTTCCTGATCACTTTCCTCTCCTCTAAGTGCTTCAGAATTGATTCCTTGAGGACCTGCTCCATGATTTTTCTGAGGGACTGAGGTGAGACTGACTGGCCTGTAGTTCCCAGGATCCTCCTTCTTCCCTTTTTTAAAGATGGGCACTACATTAGGCTTTTTCCAGTCATCCGGGACTTCCCCCGATCGCCATGAGTTTTCAAAGATAATGGCCAATGGCTCTGCAATCACATCCGCCAACTCCTTTAGCACTCTCGGATGCAGCGCATCCAGCCTCATGGACTTGTGCTCGTCCAGCTTTTCTAAATAGTCCCGAACCACTTCTTTCTCCACAGAGGGCTGGTCACCTCCTCCCCATGCTGTGCTGCCCAGTGCAATAGTCTGGGAGCTGACCTTGTTCCTGAAGACAGACGCAAAAAAAGCATTGAGTACATTAGTTTTTTCCACATCCTCTGTCACTAGGTTGCCTCCCTCATTCAGTAAGGGGCCCACACTTTCCTTGACTTTCTTCTTGTTGCTAACATACCTGAAGAAACCCTTCTTGTTACTCTTAACATCTCTTGCTAGCTGCAACTCCAGGTGTGATTTGGCCTTCCTGATTTCACTCCTGCATGCCCGAGCAATATTTTTATACTCATCCCTAGTCATTTGTCCAGTCTTCCACTTCTTGTAAGCTTCTTTTTTGTATTTAAGATCAGCAAGGATTTCACTGTTAAGCCAAGCTGGTCGCCTGCCATATTTACTATTCTTTCTACACATCGGGATGGTTTGTCCCTGTAACCTCAATAAGGATTCTTTAAAATACAGCCAGCTCTCCTGGACTCCTTTCCCCCTCATGTTATTCTCCCAGGGGATCTTGCCCATCAGTTCCGTGAGGGAGTCAAAGTCTAATGGTCCCATCATAATGGTCCCATCTGGTCTTAAAATCTATTAGTTGGAGTGCACATACTTAAACTGAATAACTCTGTTCTGTTACTTTTGTACCTTTCCTCACCCCTTCATTTCCTTTCTGGCGCCCTCATTCACTGCATAACATCTAGGGCCCCACTCCTGCAATGAGCTATGTTGCAGGTACAAGAGTACAGCCACACAGAGCCAGTTGTAGGACTGGGAATATAACCCTAGTTCAGTGGTTCTCAAACTCATTTGATCAGGCCCCTCTTCTTTGTGTCTGTAGTTGTTTATCCTCCCCTCCCCACAAGTACATATACTGCCACCCAGCCCTGAAGACAGAGTGGAGAGCAGCAGCTGCTGGCTGAACCACCAGCTCTGAAGGCAGTGCCATGCCAGCAGCAGCACAGAGGTAAGGGTGGCAATGCGGAAAGTGATATTCATCAATATAACTTTTCACAGCCGACTCAGCATCCCATTTTCACCCATACTTCTGCACTGCTGTTGCCATCCTGGGGCTAACATCCAGAGCCACACCACCTCCAGGTGAGGAATTGGGGTGGGGGAAGGAAAGCCTAAGCAACCACTCCTGGTCTACTCTCACACAGCCTCCAGCATGTAAATCACTCCCAAGTATACTGTATGAGTGCTGTAGCCAGCCATCCAGGAATTACACTGCAGAGTAACACCAGCAAATTCCCAATCCGAGACTTTCCTCCAGAAATGTGCGTCTTGTATTGCTCCAGCACCCTCCTGGACAATACAAGCTCGTAGAACGTCCATCAGTTCATTAATAGAAAATGATATGTGTCATAAATATAAAGGGAAGGGTAAACCCCTTTGAAATCCCTCCTGGCCAGGGGAAAGCTCCTCTCACCTGTAAAGGGTTAAGAAGCTAAAGGTAACCTCGCTGGCACCTGACCAAAATGACCAATGAGGAGACAAGATACTTTCAAAAGCTGGGAGGAGGGAGAGAAACAAAGGGTCTGTGTGTCTGTCTATAGTCTGTCTTTGTTGGGGATAGACCAGGAATGGAGTCTTAGAACTTTTAGTAAGTAATCTAGCTAGGTATGTGTTAGATTATGATTTCTTTAAATGGCTGAGAAAAGAATTGTGCTGAATAGAATAACTATTTCTGTCTATCTTTTTTGTAACTTAAGGTTTTGCCTAGAGGGGTTCTCTATGTTTTTGAATCTAATTACCCTGTAAGATATCTACCATCCTGATTTTACAGGGGGGATTTCTTTATTTCTATTTACTTCTATTTTTATTAAAAGTCTTCTTGTAAGAAAACTGAATGCTTTTTTCATTGTTCTCAGATCCAAGGGTTTGGGTCTGTGGTCACCTATGCAAATTGGTGAGGCTTTTTATCCACCATTTCCCAGGAAATGGGGGGGTGCAAGTGTTGGGAGGATTGTTCATTGTTCTTAAGATCCAAGGGTCTGGGTCTGTAGTCACCTAGGCAAATTGGTGAGGCTTTTTACCAAACCTTGTCCAGGAAGTGGGGTGCAAGGTTTTGGGAAGTATTTTGGGGGGAAAGACGCGTCCAAACAGCTCTTCCCCAGTAACCAATATTAGTTTGGTGGTGGTAGCGGCCAACCCAAGGACGACGGGTGGAATATTTTGTACCTTGGGGAAGTTTTGACCTAAGCTGGTAAAGATAAGCTTAGGAGGTTTTTCATGCAGGTCCCCACATCTGTACCCTAGAGTTCAGAGTGGGGGAGGAACCTTGACAATATGTAAATCCTGTTATCCCAAATTAAGTTTCCCAAACACTTCAATCCAAACTCATACCTGTTTAGATAAAACAATAAAACAAATGTATTAATTATAGATAGATTTTAAATGATTCCAAGTAATGAGGCATAAAAGTCAGAATTGGTTGCAAGCAAATAAAAGATAAAACACAATTAATATCTAACTTAACAAGCTAATTGAATTCAAAGCAAAGGTTTCTCTCACCACATGTTCTAGCAGTCTTACTGGCTGGAGTCCTTTTAAACCAGGACCCCTGCCCCAGTTCAGTGTTAATTTCCTTGTCTTTCCAGAATTGTCGATGCCTTGAGCAGAGAGAAAGACAGGAATAACATGGGAGCATCTGTTCCCCATTCTTTATACTTTTTCTCTTTTGAGAATCATCTCCAGCTGGGGGTCAGGAGACAGAAGGTCTGGGGGGATGGGAACTTCCAGCTGTTTCTTTGCCAAAATGCAGATTTTTCACTCACACCTTTTTTTCTTGCCAAAGAATGGCCACTTAACCAGGTGATAGGCCATTTGATTTTGTTGACACTTGGCTGAGGTGTCAGTTTGCCTTTTATCTTTGAAGAACTGGTTTGTGCCTCCTTTTCTAAACTTGGAATATGTAGAATCTTATAACTTTATATACAATGTTGTCACACATATTTTACAAGGGCAATAATGATCAGCAAATTATAAGTTTTCAAATGATACCTCATAAGGCATACTTTGTACAAAATTTATCATAGTCTTCTAAAAAGGGTAAACGTAAGTGTACAGACTGTCACAGTAAGTGACTGTTCTCAAGGACCATGACCCTTAGCTCCATTGCCTGCATATTTCAGGAAGCATTTTCAAGTATTTATCAATAATATTTAGAGCCTTTGGGGCACTACTAACTTTTCACAAATAAGAGCTGGACTCTTGAATATTTGAGTTTGCAACCTTTGCTTCTACAACTCTTGACATTTTCCTCCTCTGTGCCTGTCTGACAAATTAACCATAAAAGAATTCCTCTACTAAACATGAAGTGAAAAACATCCAAAAAATCCTATAACATTGAGTTTGGCAGGTCATGTACACCTTGCAACTCACACATATTCACTCCTATCCTCCCAAGAAACCCTGTTTAAAATTTGCAGGGAATTAGGATGATAAAAATACAGAGTAGATGATGGAAAATAACCTGTTCTTCCCTATACTGGCATCTGAAAATCAGGATCCAAAACATTTTTGTCTTTGTTGTTTTTTCAGTTTTGCTATGTCTCATCAGGGCTACATTTTCTTAGTGCTGTGCATGAATAATAATGAGATTCGTGTTCATAACTTTTTTGTGCCACTCTGAAAATTGCCTTATGATGCATTTCTCTAAACCTGAATGAGTAACCTTTATACATCTATGGTTTCTAAAAGGCCTAAAGTAAACATTTAATGGAAAAGAAACAATGATGTGACATCCTTCCAGTAACTACATCTTTGTGCTGTGCAGCTTGTTTTATAGTAATAGTGTTACTTAGGCATTTATTGGTCTACTGAAAAGCTGGGGAAAAAACAAGTGCACTTAGAGCAACAGTCTCGTCAGAGAGTGGAGAAACGTACTCTAAAGTACACCACCACCACACTAAATATAACAGAGATTCGCCTATTGTATATTCTCTATACAGAGTCCTACTTTGTGGTTATAAATGTAGTTGTGTAAATTCATCTAAAATATTTAATTGCAACTGTGGGCCAAATCCTGACTTTTTTATTTAATCCTTACTCAAGCAAAGCTCCCATTGAAGTCATTGAGGGCCCTATTCTCTTCTATACAGGAAATTCTGAGGGCTAGATTTTGGCCATCACTATAAATTTGCCCTAGCTGGGTAGGTGAGGAATAGACATACAGCTATCACAGATGATTCCTGACATCTTCTCTTAACTCCTCTTGGAACAAGGACCTCCCTATTTTCACATGCTCTATATTGCCCAGAGGAGCCCAGCCACTTCCTTACCCCAGAGAACTTGAACCCTGTGGAACCAAGGGGATCCCACTGCAAAAGTAGGTATCCCCCTTTCCTCAGGCCTAGGCTCCTGTCTGCACACATGCACCAACCAGAGCAAGGTGCAGTTCCCTGATCCATGTTCACGACAGTGAAGCCCTCCAACTCAGAAAACCAAGCGCAGATTCAGGGCAGGAAGATTTTGACAGCGCTTGCCTGATCATCTTACATACAGGGACTCCATACCTCCTGCATTCCATGGAGCTCTGCTCAGGGGTGGTTTTCTTTATCCCAGTATGCAAGTGATATTGGGGGCCAGGACCAGGCTAGGCCTCACTCCAGAAGATAGATTAGGTCAGTGGTTTTCAATGTTTTTTCATTTGTGGACCTCTAAAAAGTTTCAAATGGAGGTGCAGACCCCTTTGGAAATCTTAAACATAATTTGCAGACCCTGAGAGGTCCTCGGACCACAGGTGGGAGACCACTGGATTAGGTGAATCTGGTGGATCCACAACTATCTGGATCCACTGGGTGTGCTCCCCATAGGATTGTGGGGGGTGAACCCACTGCTTGCGCTACTGCAACCATAGAGCAGCTCTGCTACTGCTCCAGATACTGAGGGGAGGTTTCTTTCCTTACCCCAGTTCCCATGGTGATCCCAAGCTGCAGTCTGGTCACTTCAGACAGTGTGCTGTTCCAGGATTTGGCCCAAACTTAACAGCCTGGTTTTCCACTCATTTTAACGTAAAAGAATTATAGCTCAAATGTACAGTCTGGTGACTCGCTGGAGAGCTTGTGTGCTGGCAGAATTTGAATACTGATTCTGGATATTTAAAATATCTTATTTGTTATTTCTCGCAATAGTGTTTACAATAGTTCAACAAAGGACACCAAGAGATGCCACATTTAAAGGGAATATAGGAAGGATAAGAGGTACTAAAAGATCATGAAATATGCTTTGCAGACATAGCTTGTTGGTTTCTGGTTGGTTGCTTATTTTATTAGTAATTTATGTATGATTTTATTATATACAACAGGAATATATGATGGCATGAAATAAAGGTTTTATAAGTCTGAGTTTGGGATGAGTGAATCAGCCAGAGATAGAGAAGTGAGTGCTAATACAACCATTATATCATACTATCACATATTCTCTACATGTCACATAAGTGTCAGAAAAACTATTCTGGGAATGTTGTAGAAAGATTTTTAAAACATTTTATTTCTTTTATGTTCTTTATCCCTCCACCTGCCTTAGCTACTAGACAGGGCTCACAGGGAGTCCCGTCAACGTCTTAAAATAATTCAGAAGAGTTTTTCTCTACATAAAATTGTCGTAACTATTGTCACTGTTTCAAGCTAACTGCCCCTGTATGCCCCCTCCGTGGGCTCCCAGATCCTTAGCCATCACTTCTCTTGGGCAGAGACCCACGTCTTTATCCCTCCTGACTGGAGTTTTAAAGCTGCAGAGCTCCCTGCCTTACCCTTTGATATCCCCAGCAAGCCAGTCTGCCTAAAAGCAGATGCCTGTGTTTTGCTTTCTGTCTGAGGACTATGAACAGTGTACTGCCAGCAGTTACAAGTTACCACACAGCTCTTTCTAAGCAAGCACATTTATTCTTAAGGTAAAAGCATTACAGAGAAAACATAATCAAAACAATACACAGATTTAAACACTCATTAAACATACCAGGAGTTACTCATCAGTCTTATGGGGCTGTAGTAGGCCAAAGTCTTTCCAACCCTTCTGCAAGGGCTGGGAGTCCCCTTGGATGGAAAGTCCTGTCAATTTGTTGGATAAGAAAGAAGGCACTGAGTCTATTTAAATTCATCCTTTTTATGCCAAAAGCCCTTTCTTTGTTGGTCTGTGGAAACCCAGTTTGAATCAATATCTGCAAGCTTCCTTGGGTGGGTGGTACCTCTCTGGAGGTGTTTACACCCTGAGTGATTCACCTTAATCACCCACCCACATACACACACACACACATTGTTCTTAGTTCCTGGAGGAGCTAAAAGCAACACTCCCCTCAGGCGCTGCATACAATCCCTGGCACATAGTGATACATAAATTGTTCACAACCTTAATACAATATATTTTCCCTAAAGATACTGCATGTGGTTGTAAGATCTGTCACAACTGGAAGTCCATCACCTCAGGACTTTGCCCGGTTAGAAGCAAGTGCTAGGTGCTTTGGAAAGCATTTGAAAGAGAGGGCAGAAGTGCCCGTTTGCAAAACGGCAAGATATCATACTTTAAAGACATGGGTTCATATTCTCTAGCTAGCTCTGCTCCCTTTTGGGGCTCCAAAAGCAGCCATCCAGATCTCCCTTCTGGGGATTCCTTGCAAAAGGAGGGGGGAAAGATCACCTCCATAAGGCCTCAGAGGTGGAAGACTAACAGGAAGCAGGAACTGGGGGACACCCCTTCAGCTGGTATAAATTGTCATAGCTTCATTGGAGCTATGACATTTTATATCAGCTGAAGCTCTGCCCTCTGATCCCTGTACCTTTAGGGAATTATACTGGACCATTTTCAAACACATGTATTGGAGAAGATGTACAATCTTTGCCTCTATCTATAAAGTGTAAAAAGAGGCACTCTTCAAATTTGGGGAGTTTATCTTGAAGTTTATACGATATTCTTTCATAAATTGCTGCTGCAGCAAGAGATTGAAGCCATTTATCAGATGGTATTGGAGATGTTACAATGATGCATTATGATACATTTAGCTACCAATATTTAGCTATCAATATGATACATTTATCACCAATACCTAGCCGATATGACCAATGATTTAGCAAGAGAGGTTAGGTGAAAAAACTCTGATGTGTTGCTAAAGAGAAAGTGTGTGTGGAATGGACCGCTCCTGTGTCATTTATATTTCTTGTGTTACTGTGCTCCAAAACAGCATCAGTACAGGGAATGCACCTGATTTTCCGAACATGGCTGTCTTTTATGAGTGTACAGTTTTGCCTCATTGCACGGCTGCATGCACACTTTTGAAGCACCAACATGCACACAGAAGTGATAGATAATAACACCAATGAAAACAGATGATAGAATTTGCCTGCAGAACTTGCATTGGAACAAATGGGTTTTGTGCACAAAGGGCCAGAGTTTCCACTGCCTTACTGCCTGTGTAGTTTACACCCGTGCAAAGGGAGTGACAAGTGCCTCTTTACACAGATATAAAGGCCACACAGGCTGGGCAGTGGAGAATCAGCCCAGAAAATGCAATCATGCATGAACAAAGTTGATAATGCACAAAAAAAGTACACAAGCAGGTGTGTGAATGTGCAAGGTTGAACTTGTACACGTGAAAGCTGCTTTTTGAAAACTCAAGGTCCATTGGTCTGAAATTCCCAGCTGAAGTGGTGCAGTTCCATCACAATTTAGCAGTGATTAAATTGAGCTGGGATGTTCTAGATTGCCCTTCCAGAGCCTACTCCACATTTTTCAAAGCATTCCAGCTTATAAGAGAGCAGGGATGCCTTTAAAACCAGCCATGAGTTTACATTTTTCTAACCAGAGAGTTGGCCACAAGGGGGAAATGGCCATCAAACACCCCTGCACTCTGGGAATAAACCCATGAGCTAAGTGCAGACAGCAGCAGCAGGTCCGTCACCTATGAAAGTGGCCAATGAAGTCCCTACACTTGAGGCACTCATTTTCAGTACACAAAAAACAGGAGTAAGCCAGTCATATGGGGCCTGATCCCAAGCCCATTAAAGACAATGGAAACACTCTCATTGACTTCCATGTTCTTTGGATCAAGCTTATGGAGAAACAACTAACCAATAAGATCACACATTTCTGGGATCCGCAAAATGGCAACCCAGAAGTAGTGTGCTTGTAGCTTCATTTTCATAGACTCATGCAGAGCGGAAGGGAAAGTGTGTACCCAAATATATACAGAACATAAGATTCAAAGTTCACTCTCCTCCAAAATCCCAATTTAATCACTGAAATTTGGAGTTTCTCAGTTTTACTACATGCAGTTTTATTTGTGAAGAACATGTTCTGTGCAATATTCTGAGGTGGGGAAATTTTCATGTGACACAAATTTATTTAGGATAGTCAAATCCAGAGAAGACTGTGAGGAAGCTCAGGGGTTTTTAACCAAGTTAACAGAATGGGCAACATGAAGGCAGATTAAATTAAAGGTTGATAAATATAACATATTGCCATTCCAGGGAGGAAAAATTGAACTACACATGTATCTTGCCGAGTTCTAAACTAACTGTGTCATCTCAAGCACAGGACCTGGGCATCACTGTGGATAGCTCAGTGAAGACCTCTGCTCAAAAGTAGTTTTGGTCAAAAAGCAAACAAGGTGTTAGGATGCATCAGGAATGGGTAGTGAATAATGCAGAAAATATAATGTCATTATAAAAACAAATGGTTTGCTCTCATCTGGAATACTGTGTTGGTTCTGGTCACCATATCTCAAAAGGATATTTGCAGAATTAGAGAAGGGCAACAAGAATGATTAACAGCATAGGAAAACACTCATGTTAAGAGAGATTGAGAAGATTGCGATGGTTTACCTTGAAAAAGAAAATGAATAAGAAGGGACATATTAAAAGTATTTAAAATAATGAATGGTCCAGAGAAGGTAGGTTAGGAGCTTCTCTTCTTCCTGTCTCATAGCACAAGAACAAGAGGATATTCAATAAAATTGAGACAGCAAATTCAAAACTGTTCAAAGAAGACACTTTTTCACACAATGCATAATTAGACTGTGGAAGTAATTACCGTAGGATTTCACTGAGACAGAGAATTTAGCAAGATTCAGAAAAGGACTGGCCATTGATATGGACAACAAGCACATCAAAAGTTACAATAGTTAATGCTAAAAAAAGAGTTTTGAAAGGAATATAAAACCTCATGATTCAGGGTTTAAACTAATCTCTAATGTTAAGAGTTAGGACAAAACTTTCATGAGGGGTCAGTTATCCCACATATTCTTGCAACTTCCTCTGAAGCATCTAGTGGAGAAAGGACACTGGACTAGATAAGCCATGGGGGTGATCCAGTATGTTATCTCCTATGTTCCTATAAATGTTCTATATGGATTTTGCATCACTCAATAATTTATATTATTAACTTTGAACACATAATCATTCCTTATTGGCATATAGCCTATCCCTGTCTTTTTACCAAGGTCCTGATCAAACCATGTTTGTCTCCCAGTTCAAATGAAGACATTCATGTGTTAAAAAAATTCTAGAGCAGTGCTAATTCAGGAAACAGGACAGACTGTGATAGCTGAATATTATCAGTCTTGAACAAGAGTGACTAAGAGGTGGCTTAATCATGAATGCTTATAAATTCTCTATAAGTGTAACACATAGCACAAGGGGCCAATCCTTTACATCTTCACATTTACGCAAGTAGTTTCTTTGTAGCAATAGATTACTCACTTGAATAAGGGTTGCCAGATCAGATCCTAAAGGAGTAACACAGAAGTATAAACTGGCACTAAAAGGAAAAAGATTTCAGTTATTAAAGAGATTTTTTTTTCTTGCAGAGGGCTAAAAATATGAGAAACTAGCTGTCACAAAGCTCAGTATGGACCAAGTGAATTTTTGGATACAGCGGTCACTACCATGCCCTGTCTTCTCTGGATGGGCACCAGTCTGGCATGAGCAGGCAAAAGTACTGCTATCCCACCCAATGCTTCTAAGCTCCCTGCAGCCTAGCAGTGATTGGTCACTGTTCCTTGCTCAGGGTCTCTCAGGAACACTTGTGGGGCAGACCTCATGTCTGATACCCTTCTTGGGCAGTAGAACCCTGCAGGTCAGCTGCCATAGACCCCAAAACTAGTGCCCCAGCCCTCCAAGGCCCCAGTTCTTAGATCCGCTCCTTCAAAGCTCCACCTTACCGTGGGAGCTCTCAGCTTCTTGATTAACTCCTTCAGGAACAACATGGCAGGAAAGCAAGAAACATAGGTTTAGCAAAAGAATTTGTTAACCACATACATGTAAACAGTGTCTGGATGAGCTCCGCCCTGACATCTGGTGGTGAGGTGTGGCAAGTTGTGGAAAAGAACTTCAGGGGCCGATCTCATTTGCATAGGCACCCCCCCTCCCCCCCGCCTAGAATGAGGCCATAGCTGCCCAAATGGTCACTTTGGCTGCTGTGGGATCCCCAATGTCTCTGTTATTGGGGCAGGAAGAATAAATTGTTATTACCCTGATTATGGGAACTGTGCTTGGAACTGTACTTGGCCTTTTGTTATGATGGAGGGACTCACCATCAACTAAGTAGCACTCGCTAGGCAAGGGTCATGGGTTCCAAAACTCTGTGAATTGAGAGAGGCTGGGGACAAGTATTAATACTTGGTGGTATGGGTTCCTTGGTGAGGGTCTTACATGCTAATTGCCCTTCCTCCTCTCTCCACTGTGGAATATCACAGCTAATTTTGATTTCATTAAGAGTCTAGTATACAGGCTGCTGAGCTCACTTTGGGTTAATGGTGCACCAGCACTGAGGCTCCCCTACTACAAGCTGAATTCACCAAAGAGCTGAACTGACTAAGAGCTGAAATCACTGAGTATTGTGTTAAGTAGTGGGGGAGCCTGAAGATATATTGTGGGGCGGCTGGAGTGCCTTGTGGACAGGCTGGTGGAAGATGGCGGGAGCGGCTTGTGGGACGGCGGGAGCTGCTTGTGGGCCGCAGAGCCGAGTGAAGCAGTTTGTGGGGCGGCTGGCAGAGTGGAGCGAAGGCCTATGGAGCTGTGGGGCGGTCAGCTTCAGATCATATAAGGTGCCCCTTACCTCTCTCTCTCCCCCTCCCCCATCTCCACCCAGGTTGGGAAGTAAAGCTCTGCAGATAAACTTTCGAACTCTGGGGCTGCCCTGACCAGGGACAGAGACTTTTGGGTCACTGGACTTTTGGGACTTTGGGTGATTTGGGGTTGCTGGACTCAAGAACCAAAGGGAAAGGGCATGCCCCAATTTGCTTGGGTGGGTTTTTTGCTCATGGGTTGTGTTATGAAGCCTGTTGGTGGTGTTTCCCCAACATAATGCCACATTGTTTCTCTCTGTTATTAAAAGGCTTTTTGCTACACTCAGACTATGTGCTTGCGAGAGGGTAAGTATTGCCTCTTGGAGGCGCCCAGCAGGGGTGGTATATATTTGTCCCAGGTCACTGGGTGGGGGCTCGAGCCGGTTTGCATTGTGTTATTGGAATGGATCCCCTAGATATTGAACCCGGCCCTTGTTGCTGCCAACTCTGACGGGCAGAAGGGTTACATACACTTTACTTTTATCAAAGCATGCTAGGAACACACAGATCTTTGAAAACAAACCAAACAGTTCTGAAAGCAGCCTCCCAAGCCTGATCTCACTCCAACTTGGAGTCATGGGTTTAGACAGCATTCTTAGGCTAGACAGCCCTCCTGTCTCCTTAGCCTGGTCTTCTCATATGTGGCAGTGGTCAGCCCCTTGCATAAAAAAGCACTCCTCTTTTAAAACAGTCTCTGTTCCCCTTTAGCCCATGTGCTTTTACTGTAGGTGTTCCCGGTTCCAGCTTCCTTCCCTCCCCACTCACTGCCCCCCTTGGCTTCTGTGTAGAGAGTCATTCAAAGCAGAGCTGAGCAAATCATTGATTTTTCAATTCAGTGGGCCAAAGCAACAGTGGGGGGAAAAAGGTTCATTTTGAACCAAAACGCTTTTTTTTTTTCTCACTGAAGCAAACAACTGCAAAAATTTTGTTCGTGTCAATTTAAATTGACATTTTCAAAACAAATGGTTAATTTTGAAATGAAATGTCAAAACAGTTCATTGCAAAAATGATTAACTGAACTGTTTCAACTTTTTGAAAAACATTTTACTCATTTTTATTCAGCCAAAACAATTAGGTTAAATTTGACCCAAATTTGTGAATAGTTTGGTCATTCCAAAACTGCATTTTTTGGCAAATTTACTATTCATTGAAAAATTTCACGCAACTTTAATTCAAAGTCAATGGCCCTACTGGTATTAAAAAACATTGCTTTAATAAGGAAGAGTCATTCAACACTGATGGCCCTTGATTGCTGTCTCACAGCTTCTCAGACATTGTCTTTCCACTACATGTCCACCACTAGCTTCAAAATGGATGTTTTAATCCACATTAAGGTCACACTCCCAAATGAAGGTTACAGTACAAAGTGGAACCCCTGAAAAGTAATGGCACTCACAAAACAAAATGGAGTTCACAAACTGACACAGACATACCCACAATCTGTCACAATAACTATAAATGTTTTGGTTTTTTTTTATTATTTGAGACGACTGTTGAACAATAGAGCCCTGCAAATCTGCAGATATCCACTTTATATCCACAGATATCTGCTTCCACGCCGTGGCCCATTTTTTCAGATTGTACATGGATGCGGATCTAAATTTGATAGTTAAAGCCGTGCAAATCTGCAGACATCCGCTTTGTATCCACAAATCGTGATTGTGGATCAGATACAGATACAAATTTTGTATCCGTGCAGGGCTCTATTGATCTAGACAACTTGATGAAGCAGTTATTTTGTATAACTAAAAAAGTGTTAATGAAAAGGAAGATGCAAAAAAGAATAAAAGACCCTAAGCCATATATAAACTAATATCTTTTCTACTGGAAGTGCTAAATCAGTAATGAGTAACTCAGGTTTGCTACACAAATCCCTTAAAGAGATTAAAAATTAATTAATTAAATAAATAAATAAATACAAGTCTTCTAAAATCTTAATTCTTTTCTATGACAAGGTGATCCAAAATAATGATTGTCTTCTATTTTTAAAGTGGAATTGACCCAAATACTTTACAGACATATTCTTCACGTATATTTGAGGTGTTACAAATGTTTTCATAGAGCATCTCCTACCATGTTTTTAGTGTTCTGAAATAGTCTTTAAATACACACTTGGCCAAATTCTCCCATTGGGAGCTATGCACATCCATCCAAGGGTGGAATGGCACCCATTATATTCTATTTCTACTCATTGTGTGGGATAATAATTAGGGGAAATTGTGGCATCTGAAGTAAGTTAAATGCCATTTGATACAGTTTGGGATTAAGTAGTTTTAAACATTATATTGTGTTAAATTTATAACTTTGTAATTTTAAGATTTTTCCCTTCCTTCAGTCAGGGAGAGGATACACATTCAGTTTTAGTAAAATAATCTTTTGGTATATCTACAGGGACCATTTTTGATATAGAATTAAATTGTGGTGCAGACAGAATCTTTATTACATTTACATTTATTACATGACCCCATAAAGATAACTTTAATAGTTCCCAATAGAGCAAAACCCTCCTTAATTTTGTTAATTATTCCCCCCCCAGTTATCCTTAGCCCTGTCGTCTAATTCAGTATTGATCTAGATACTTAGATATGTCAGGTTCTTAGCAATCCACTTAAGTCCCCATTGGGCAGAAAGGATTGTAGGGCAGATCCTAGACAGAGGCAAAGTTTTGGCATTGCACTAATAATTATAAATGAGGATGATAAATTCTTTATTTTTTTTTTTAAGCTGGACACACATTCAAACACGCTTATGCAGAGAGGTGTTGGTTACACCACCCTGCAGCCCAGGGTCCATTCACCCCAGGGGGAGGGCAAGTGGTGGTATTGCAACGGCCCTCCCTCAGGATTTCTGCAAAAGAGGAGAGTGGGGTCAAGCTTCCACCGCAGTTCTATACTGCCAGCAGTAGTCACTGAGGGAAAGTATTGAATCAACATTTTCGACAGCCACCCAGGCCAAACCCCCTTCCTAAACAACATTTCCCAGTTTTTGAAGCCTTTATGACCCTATCTTCCATAGCTAGAGTTGTGGCCACTGTGCACTTCCACAGCCATATCCACTGGTGGATTATCTAGCACTGAGGACCTCTGCTAGGGTTTATACTAATATTAGCCCTGAGTGGACCTGGCCTATGGTATATAGTGGAGATAAAAAGAATCGAACAATGTTTGCATATGAGTTTCTCTAATTACTTAAAGTGGAAACTTCAGAAATATTAGACTAGATTATAATGGTTGCAGAGAAGTGGTGCCCCCCCCACCAGTAATGGAATCTGTCCATATTCCCCGACCCCCCCGCTCCCCCTCCCCATTACTGCACAGTTGGCTCAGCAGAGGAGCTTGGGTTGAAGGCAGAGCTGGCGGCAGAACGCAGGATGGGGGAGGAGCTGGGGGTAGAGGAGGACATTGCTCATAACAAATTGAATGTGATAATCTGTTTAATGTATTATTCGTTTAATGCATGCAGGGTAAAAGTCACTTCACACGTATAAAGCCAGAGTGTTTGTGATTTATGCAAGTGAAGTGTGGAGGTAGGGCTGGGGAGGTGTCAGGGTTCCCTCCCCATTCTGAACTCTGGAGTACAGATGTGGGGACCCGCATGAATGATCCCCTAAGCTTATTTCTACCAGCTTAGGTTAAAAATTCCTCAAGGCACAAATCGCTTTTGTCCTTGGACGGTATGCTGCTACCACCAAGTGATTTAAACAAACATTCAGGGAGGGCCACTTGGAGCCCTATCTCCCCCAAAATATCCTCCCAAACCCTTACACCCCCTTTCCTGGGGAGCCTTGAGAATAATGTCCTAACCAATTGGTTACAAAGTAAGCACAGATCAACCCCCACTGGGTCTTAGGACACTGAAAATTAATCAGGTTCTTAAAAGAAGAATTGTATTTAAAGAAAAGGAAAAAGAATCACCTCTGTAAAATCTGGATGGAAGATAACTTTACAGGGTAACAGAGGATTCACAAACTCCCTCTAGGCTTAATTCAAAGTTACAAAAAACAGGAATAAACCTCGCTATATCTAAGGGAAAATTCATAAGCTAAAACAAAAGATAATCTAACACACCTTGCCCGGCTTTACTTACTATTTTTGAATATTAGAGACTGGTTCAGGATTGGTTGGAGGAGATGGATTTTGGCCTGGCCTCTTTCAGTCCCAGGAGAGAGAACACCCAACAAAAGCACAAACAAAGCCTGCCCCTCCCCAGATTTGAAAGTATCTTCTTTTCCCATTGGTCCTTTTGGTCAGGTGCCATCCAGGTTATCTGAGCTTTTTAACCCCTTACAGGTAAGGAGGAATTCTAGGTTACCCTTAGCTGTGTGGTTATGACAGGAGGCAAAATCCACCTGTCAACCTGGGGACAGGTCATGGGATGCAGTACAGCCCCATACAGCTGCTGCTTCATCCTGTGTGTTGGAATAGCAGTTGTAGTTCCTCTGTGCCATTTGTGCAAATGCTTAGAGCCACTGTGCCATGGCTTTTCCCTGGCCTGACCTCACTGCCAAATATAGGCTTGATCCAAAGTCCAGTAAAATCACTCTTTCCACTGATTTCAGTGGGTTTTGTTTCAGGCTCTATCTGGTCTTCAGTGGTGCAAAAACCTCCATGGTTTTTCTAAGGACAAGCCCCCTTTTACAGCCCACATTGGGCCTTTAGTGGTGCAGAGGTCCTCATGTGGGTCTGCTGCACTAGGGTGAACTTCACCCACGCTGATTAGCACTTAGCATATACAGGTGGATTTTTTTCTTTTTTTCCACTTATATTTGTCACTGAGACCCATAATGCAATAAAATTCATTGCTAATGTAGAAAGTGAGGGTTTAGTCATGTGCACGTTCTTTTTTTCCTTTCATAATCAAGGTACTGGAAGTTACCTCTTTAAGAAACTGTAGGTGGTTAGCGACATGGACATATAAACCCTTACCCACATAAGGACTACTTGCATAAGTAAAAGTTTGGAGGATCAGACGATGATTCTTGTCTTGCAGCATTGCTAACTCTCACAATTTCATAACAAGACTTGCAATATTTGGAGTTTCATTTAAGGGTTTTTGTGAATTTCTCATTTCTGTCTTTCTCCTTGTAAAGTTTTGTCCTTATCCAAAATGGCCACCACCTCCCCTCACTGTCAAAGAAACTGAAACCACAGACTTCCCTCAGCAAAATGGCCACCAAGGCCTATAATTTTTACTTGTCCTCTGCAAGTGAAGATGGGGCTGTCCCCAGCAAAGATGGATATGATCTACTATTATTTCTGGTGGGATGTGAAGGCAGGATAGCCTCAGGGAAGTTAGTGGCCCCTTGTGCACTATGAGAAGGACAGGCAGGGGACAGGAGAATGTAGAATAACAGGGAATGAGTCTGCAGGAGAGCTGGGAGGAAGAACTATATCAGGATCAGGACAAGAAACAGTGAGGATTCAGAAGAGTGGGAGGAGCAGGAGGCTGACAGAGAGTGGCACGGGGAGCATGGAGGGAGCAGGAGGCTGACAGAGGGTGGTGCACAGGAGTATGGTATGGTCGAGAGGAAGAGCATGATGGGTAAGAGACTGAAAGGAAAGAGAAGGGAATATTACTCCAGGGGGGAATTCTGTGCCACTGTGCAATATAGAATTTGTGCAGAATTTAACGTTCTGTGCAGAATTTAATTTTTCTCTGCAGAATTGGTGCTACTGAGCTGATGGCCACCACAAGGGGTTGTTGGACCCAGCAGAGCCTGGCTCTCCAGCTAACAAATACAGAACACTGCCCAGGGGAGAGGAAAGGGGAGCTGGAGGGTTCTGGGCAGCTGCAGTTCCCAGCAAGTCCTGAAGGAAGGAGGCAGCATGCAGGAAACTCCATACAAGCCCAGGACCAACATTAGGTTCTTTCTCCCTCTGGCTCCCTGGGTTCTGTGGGGGTAAGGGATGCAGGTGTCTGGGCTGGGAGGGGAGGGATGCCCCACACCTGGGCTCTGGGGTGTGTGTGCAGGCATCCGAGACCAGAGGGGCAGAGTTTCCCCCAAGGCGTACCCAGCTGACATATGTGACACACCTAGACTGAGGTGCTTAACAAAAGATAACAGAGAAACAGGAAACTGGGTTGTTGTAGGGGTTTCTTTAACTGTACTTTTGGGGGGAATCTTTTTTGTTGTCTATATTGTTACAGAAGTACTTACTGACCGGTATTTTGAAATAAATTTCTGAAACTGGTGTGATTATACTGTGTTATTTTGACAAATAAAATATACAGAATTTTAAAATATTGTGTGCAGAATTTTTAATTTTTTTGCCCAGAATTCTCCAGGAATAAAATATGGGTGGTAAGTGAATGGGGGGACCACACAGTGTGGAAGCCTGGAAGAAGAATATGAGTGGGTGGCTTGCCTGTCCTTTCTAGTTGGGGAGGGGGCTAGAGAGGGATAGAATGGCAGCTCCCCGCACCTCAGGGAACAGGAGAGGGTAAGTGCAATCCTGTCCAAGTATACAGGAAGGCCACATTTTTGTGTATGTATTTAAGGTTAAATTTTGACCCTGAGATGATTGCAGTTCACCTCGTACAATTACTGTAGTGCAATCTCTTTGTCGTGAAAGTGCACCTTACAAATGTAGGTCTTTTTGTTACATAACTGCACTCAAAAACAAAACAATGTACAACTTCAAAGCCTACAAGTCCACTCAGTCCTACTTCTTGTTCAGCCAATTACTAAGACAAACAAGTTTGTTTACATTTACAGGAAATAATGCTGCCCTCTTCCTTATTTACAGTGTCACCAGAAAGTGAGAACAGGCATTTGCATGGCACTTTTGTAGCTGGCAATGCGAAGTATTTCTGTGCCAGATATGCTAAACATTCGTATGTCCCTTCATGCTTCGGCTACCATTCCAGAGGACATGCTTCCATGCTGATGATGCTTGTTAAAAAAATGTGTTAATTAAATTTGTGACTGAACTTCTTGGGGGAGAATTGTATGTCCCCTGCTCTGTTTTACCCACATTCTGCCATATATTTCACGTTATAGCTGTCTCGGATGATGACCCAGCACTTGTTCTTCATTTTAAGAACACTTTCACTGCAGATTTCACAAAATGCAATGAAGGTACCAATGTGAGATTTCTAAAGATAGCTACAGCACTCGACCCAAGGTTGAAGAGTCTGAAGTGCCTTCCAAAATCTGAGAGGGACAAGGTGTGGAGCACGCCTTTAGAAGTCTTAGAAGAGCAACACTCCGATGAGGAAACTACAGAACCCCAACCACCAAAAAAGAAAATCAACCTTCTGCTGGTGGCATCTGACTTAGATAAGGAAAATGAACATGCATTGGTCTGCACTGCTTTGGATTATTATCGAGCAGAACCTGTCATCAGCATCGACGCATGTCCCCTGTGATGGTGGTTGAAGCATGAAGGGACGTATGAAGCTTTAGCGCATCTGGCACATAAATATCTTGTGACACCAGCTAGAATAGTGCCATGAGAATGCCTGTTCTCACTTTCAGGTGACATTGTAAACAAGAAATGGGCAGCATTATCTCCTGCAAATATAAACAAACTTGTCTTTCTGAGCGATTGGCTGAACAAGAAGTAGGACTGAGTGGACTTGCACACTCTAAAATTTTAAATTGTTTTATTTTTGAATGCAGTTTTTTTGGAACATAATTGTACATTTGTAAGTTCAATTTTCATGATAAATAGCTTGTACTACAGTACTTGTAATGGGTGAATTGAAAAAACACTATTTATTTTGGATTTTTACAGTGCAAATACTTGTAATCAAAAATAAAGTGAGCACTGTACGCTTCGTATTCTGTGTTGTAATTGAAATCAATATATTTAAAATGTAGAAAACATCCAAAAATGTTTAAATAAATAGTATTATATTATTAACAGTGCGATTAATCGCGATTAATTTTTTTAATCGTGCGATTAATTGCAATTTTTAAAAAATTTCTTGACAGCCCTATTTTTAAGCCAATCACATGATTTGTTAGTATCTGACCCATGATTTTTGGGGCTGATGATACTGTACTGACATTTCCTGGATGGATTTTGGTTTGTTGCTGGTGCTGTGTTATTTTTCATACTCTCATGGGTTGCTGTATGTAATGTGAAAACTAAGAAATATAAAATAAAAGAAGTATTTTGAAAAAAAAAATAACATGATGCCCATTATGCCATTCAGACCCAGCCCTACAAGGTGTTGCACTCCCCCTAAGCAATGATGAGAGCAGCCTCAACTCCTTGTGAAGTCTGTAGTTTGGGTTAGTTTTTTTGTACGCACAAGTATTTCAGGCAGTGTACTATATAATTAATGGGAAGGATGAGTTACATGGTATTGGGGAGATATGTGTTCATACTTCAGTTTAAATAACAATGTAACGTTGGCATCATCAACTAAAACGTTACAGCTGCTTCTTATTTTCTTCTTGATTACAAAAGCCATTGTTTTTGCATGGAGAAGAGAAAACAGCTATCAGAAACGGCTTACAAATGACAAAAACATATTCTGCTCTGGCTGATAAAGGAATGACTAAGGCTCCAATCCTGCAAGTGGCTGTGCAAGGCCAGACACCTGCACCCATGTGGAGCACCACTGAAGCTTATGGGAATCCCCCCCCCCACCCGCTTCTCCACAGTCAATTGCTGGACCAGGGCCTAAGAAGCTAGATCTTCACTGAACAGCCAGAATGAGGCACTTGTTTGAACCAAAAATGCCATAACCAGAGATCCATATATGGGCCCAATCCTGCATTTATTCCCCCCACAAAAATTCCTATTAACAAGCAAAATTATCTCTTCATTATGCTCAGACATAATTGCTGTTTAAAATAAAGATATCATTTCTTTCTCCAAATCCCCTTTAAATCCCTTCTCCCTAGTTAAGTAAATGGGATTTTTACATGCAGGAAATGCAGGAGTCAATCATTTAGGCTACATTTCCAAACAATGTGTTTTAAACAAGCAATTTGTATAACAAAGGATAAAACTGCATGCACAAGAAAACAGAATGATTTTGACAAGGAATATGTAAGCACCCAGTGCAATTGAAAATAAGGGATTTTCACTGTCCAACTGTTTATCATAAGGTATTGCCTCCAGTATCATATACATCCTGCTATCAGATGAGAAAGAAATTTTTGTGCATATAATTGCATATTGATCAACCCCCACTGTATTTGCAGATAAATACATTTTTGTCATTTGACCTATGTTAACAGTTTCTAATAGTGCTTTTCTCCTCTTCATTCAAAACAATGGCCATTGTAATCAGAAGAAAATAAGCAGCTGCTGAAAGTTTCTATTTAACAATGCTGAGACCAAACTGTAATTGAAATGAAAACATGAACTTCCCCCACCCTTTAACTGTCTCCCTATTAATATTAGGCCCCAATATCCTGCAAACATTTAAGTACAGCCATAACCATTGAAGTCAACGAGACTGCTCATGAGAGTAAAGTTAGACATGTACTTATGGGTTGGGGCTATAGTTTGTAAAGTGTCTGAGATTCTTGCTCCTTGAGACTTCCAAAACTAATGTAGTAGCCACATAAAAGCATCTTCTCTCTCTTTCATATTTTCCTTTGTATAAAGTATTTTCAGTTACAAAGCCCATCACAAACCAAATATGAAATAAAAAGGACATTTCTACACATCTTGTTCAAGCCAAGACCCACTCATTGACTCCTCTCTCATCTCCACTCTTAAAAACCACACGTTCCTGTGGCTGGGCTCCTGCAAAATCATCAGGAAATTTTGCACTGGCTGATTCCTTCACACAGAAATATACTAGTTCTTGAGGCAGTCTTGTCTAGTGGATTGAACGTGGGACTAGGAGCTTCTGTTTTCTAGCCCCAACTCTGCCACTAACTTGTGGTCTTTGGCATGTCTTTTTCCCATCTGTAATATGGGTGTAATAATATTTAATTTACCTCCTCTGCCTTCCGCACAGCATTAAGATTAAGGCCTGTCAGATCATCATCCTCAAACATGCATAATCTACTAAGGACCATTGCGCCATCACAAATGTTCACAGTTGATGGTGTCACACCAGGCATCATGTATTGAAATTCCCAGATCTGGCTCAATCCTGCGCAGCCACAAATCTTGGGGGAGGCCCAGCGGGTGGTGCCAGGCAGGGTCAGGGCATACACCCCTTTGCATGTTGATGGAGAATGCTCAGGTGTATTTGTCTATCCTGGCATCATGGCCAAAGAGCATGCACCACTGATTTGAATACAATGGCCAGCTGAAGCAAGGCCAGATTTCTGTGAAATTATGACATTTTGCACAAAGTCAAACCACTTTCTGCTCAGAATTTGGCACTGAAAGCGCATATTGACTGCCTTAAGCCACTCCAAGTCTGCCAGGAACAGGGTCCAGGTTTCTGACCCATATAGCAATACAGGTAGTACACAGGTTTTGATAGATCCTGATCTTTGTCTCAACGCAAAGACGTTTTTGTGTCTGTAAGCGAGACATGGATGGTGAGACCTATTCATCGAAGAACATCTGGTTTACTGTGATCATTTGAACTCTGCTTGCAGCCTAGGTAGATGAACTCATCAACACTTTCAACTGTACTTGACCCCATTTGGTGGCTCAGCTTCAAGGTTCTTTCATGAGATGTTTAACCCCAGAGTGCGGGCAGCATTGTGGAGACCCAGAAGCGTGGGGCTGAAACTCTCTGACTTCTCCATAAGCAGGGCAGCGTTGTCGTCTTAGTTTTGATCAGCAAACACTTCTTGGCCAACCTTGATTCTGACATGTGGAGTGGCAAGACCTAATATCCAGTGAGTGTCAGAGAAACAGTCCAAATGTAGCTGCTTCTGCTTTCAGAAGCTTCAGGGGATAGTGGCATCGTCAGTTTCAGTATGCTGTGCTTCCTCAGTCTTCCCCATGGTATTTAAGATCAAGGTTGCAAGAATAGAGGCAATGCCTACGGGTGTTGGCCATTTGTATCTGAGTGCCTCCTTAAGGAGTTCTCCCAGATCACTATCCTTTTTGGTCCTGAGGGAATCTGCAGCAATATTATTGGATTTAGGGATAAATGGTATTTTTTCTTCCATCCCTCTTGGTTCCATATGATCTTATTCCAGGAGTACCTGCAGGATTGTGGAGGGTGTCCATGAATTGTGATCATTAGGTCTTATTTATGTGTGTCTCTAGTCACTGGTGTGAAGAGTGCCTGGAAAAGTGAGCGTAGCTCTACCGTATGCCAACAGCATAAGGCAAGGTAGCGTGTGGCGTACGGGTAGCTGCTCCAGTGAAAGATGATTGTAGAGTGCACTTTGCAGGAGAGGAGGCAGCAACTGGGCAGGTTGCATGTTTATTATTTATTATTATTCCTTGTATTACTGTAGGAGGTAGCAGCTCTAGTCATGGACCAGGAACCCATTGTGCAGTGTACAACCACAGAACAAAAAACTTAATCTGTTTATCTTCTGTGACTGATGGTTCCCTACATGAGGAAGTTTATGGGGAATGATCTCACAATGGGCTACCCAGAGCTAGTAGATGTTTTAAATATTTTAGCATTGATGCTGAGTTCATTGGCAAGTAAACTGTGCAAAAGGCAGTTGGGTATTTCACGAGAGAGTGTTGCCTTTTCTGTCCATAGTCACTTTAAGACCATCCCACCCACCTAGATGTAATCAAGCAAATGAACAGTAGTTCTTTTCCAGTTTAAGTGCTGGCTCAGTAATCTTCATGTTCCTAAACAAATGGCATTAGTTTTCAGAGGTACTGAATACTCACAGCTCTCACTGAAGTTGAAATATTTGAAAATCCATCCATGTATTTAGGTGTTTATCTTTAGGTACCCAAGTCTTAACAATTAAGACCAATCAAATCAATTTTTGATTTCTACAAATACAAGAGTTTAAAAGGTTAATTTTATTGAAAAAATACTAAGGAAAATCACTTTCCTAACTTGGAAATGATGAAATCATCATTTTAATATTTTGTCCAAAAATTTTCACCAACAATTTGCACATACCAAATGTTAGGCCTTTACATTTTCTTAAAACCAGTTTATGGTACTGTCTTCTTAAAAAGCAGGTGGTATAATGGAACTTCAGACAGATCTTTACATCCAGTTTTGCTAGTGGATGCCCCTGTATAAATATGTAGTGATGACCTTTCTGCCTTTGCTGTCAATAAGAGGCTATTATTTTGTTCTAGTTCTTTAAACTCAAAAGCATGCCACACCTATTCAGCAATTGTCAACAGTTTACTACAATGATTTTACATCTCCACATTGATAAAGCTTGTGGTGATTTCTTATTAAAGTTTCTTTAAAGACATCCTGGCTGGAAGCTGATAAATTTAAATAAATGTTTTGGAAAAAACTGTACATAATAAGTAATTAGGCTAGAAGTCTGCCATTTCAGCATTTTCTAATCTTTTAAGACCTGCTCCTGCTCCCATTGAAGTCAATGACAAATTTCCCAATCTTTTAAACTGGAGCAGAATTAGGCTCTTAATTTACAGTACACATTGTTTTAAGACTTAAATATCCAATGAAAGTTTTAAGAACGGTATCTTCTTTTCCTATTCTGCACAGCTATATAGTTGATTAAAGCAGTCATACAAGTGAATGTGCTGCATTTGAAGAATATTGCAACAGACATGGAGGCAATGATGCCTTCTTGAATAGCAGAGAGCAAGGGCCTGCTCCTGCTCTTATTTATGTGGTGACAAAACTCCCACTGACTTCAGCAGGAGCAGGTAAGGCCATAAGACTTATTTGCTGTTTTACATTGGGGCCTATCAGCTTGGTTCTGATCTTACAGAAGGTGTGAAATGCTAGCTCCACTGAAGTTAACAGCAATGCTCCCACTGACTTCTCTGGAGCTAGGATTTCACCCCTGGTGTAACACCATTGACTTCAGTGGAGTGAGTTCCAGACAGGTCACATCAATGTACGTGAAATCAGAATCAGGCCCTATGTGTTCTTTTAAGCTATATCTAAAAAGTAGACAACATTCGCTATATGTGGGATAAACATTTGATTAAAATGTTTATCTTAGGATTTAACACTTCTGGCCAAATTCCCCACTAGAAAACAATGGTGCAACCCTGCTGACTTCAACGGCACTGTGCCCACATACCCCAGGGATTAGTTTTGCCCTTTATCCTTTAGAAAGCTGTAATGTTTAAGTTTTCAAACATAAATCTCATTTTGAAGGATATATTTTCCTTGTTCCAGCATCCAGTGTTAGAATAACGGATCAGTTATATTAATTCAGGCCATGTCAATATTGCAGATTCTGAATTGTTCGCTGTTTCTGTATTACTTCATTTTAGCACACCATGCATTCTGGAAATGAAAAGGACCTTCTAAGGCATTCAAATATTTATCAATTTCAGTTCTAATTAAAACGTTTACAATACCTACATATTCAAAGGTTTTATTTGTGTTTTATAACTATTTGTTTATATCAGAGTAGTGGTTTTTATTCCTAATTATATTTTATTAATCTTTTAAATAAAATTAAAGTTATATCATTATATTAAAGAAAAAACAGACAAGTGTTGTAAGATTCTTCTAAAAACTCATATAGTAACCTAGTCACAGAAGCGGACTAAGAGCTGGATTAATATTATTTCTTAATAATGGAAACATGGGGGCAGATCCAGTTGAATGATCTAGCCCTAAAACAGCAAAAGAAAAAAAAAAAAAGGAAGTTTCCCCATTAAAAGATAGGTCCAAAGGAGCAAAGCAGTTCTAATAATTTCTGTGAAGAGATGAATAAATTTGTGTTATACTCCCAGCCTCTGACAAAGACATTAGAGAATTTAACTGGAAAACTCAACTAGAAATAATCTTCCTATGTATGAATTACTATATAATATTTAAAAGCAATATAAAATTTAAAAATATGTATAACTTATAAATATATATAAATAAACCAGAGGAATATCCACCGCACCTATATTTATTGGTCAGACACTACAATTGAATTTGGTCAGCCACTTTTTTTTTTAAGATCTATTCTGATGCCAGATAGCCTAGTCTTACTTGTATGGAAGTGACTGAGGTTATTGTAACAGGCTTCTATTTATTGTAAGTAGGAGCTCAACTGGAACTGATACGTGTGATCATTGATTGATTGCCTGTCTGCCTGCCTGTGCATAGTGGACAGACTCTCTGTTTCCTTCCAAGTACAGAAAGATTCACAAAACAAAGCTAAATGTTCTAAAATTCTTCAATGAACAGCACATATGAGATGTCTGTTTTCTATCACACTATTATTAAAATAATGTAATGGTCTGGTTTTAAACAAGAAAATTTAAAGTCTACAGTTTGGGGCCAGATTCTGCTCTTCTACATATGTGCAAATCTACAATAAATTATTCACTTTAGTTGTTTACTTCAGTTACACAAGAGCGAGGTTGGAATAGGCCTACAGGAACTCATCTAAAACAAGCAAATTTCTGAAGAATGAAGTATAATTGTATCTTCAGTAACATTACTATGGATTTACACAAGTATAAATGATAGCAGAATTTGGCTCTTTGCCTTTTAACTTCTCCATTGTGCCTGAATATGACATGCATCTCTTTAAACAAGCAATTTTTCAAATACTTTGGATCTGATTCTAATTTCACAGAAATGTAAAACAGGAGTGTAAAATCCGGCTCCGTATATGTTGCAATAGATATAAACAAATTAGGATGAGTTAAAGTTTGAGCTTTAGCTTTAACTGTAACTTAGTTTGACAGAATACTATTTAACATAGTTTTCTGATTAACTCTCCTTGTTTATATTATAAGCAATTATTTTTAATTCAATTACTTGACTGTTTAAATATTAAAACATTTCTAAAAATGTAAATTCATTCAGTACATTACAACAGTGCCTACAATGCTATTAAGTGTAGAAGTATAAATACATTTAGAGTAAGCATAGTAAAAGTCTTTTTGAAAAGCACTTGGGCCAGACCCAGAAAGATACATAGACTCCTAATTTCCATTGAATGGGAGTTAGGTGCCTAAAAGCCTTTGGGGATCTGGGCCTAAATGTCTAATAATTATTTCTTTTAAATTCATTTCACCTAGTTCAGTACACATTTTCTAAAAAATTGGGATACAAGAATATAAAATGATTTTCACCAATCTGAGTCTTTCAAATGATAAAAAAAATCAATCCACAACAACAAAAATATGGGAATGAAATGTTCAAAAGGGACTTATAGGAGGTACTTGCCCAGCTTCCACTTAAATACCTCGCAGTTGGGCATCTAACTCCATTAGGGCCCATTGAAAATCCCAGATCCTCATTCCCCTGGAGAGACCTTGCAGGCCAACTTTCATCCTAGAACAACATTTTTACATTCAAGTTAAAAGTCTGTGCTAATTTATTTGGGTTTCAGAGTAACAGCCGTGTTAGTCTGTATTCGCAAAAAGAAAAGGAGTACTTGTGGCACCTTAGAGACTAACCAATTTATTTGAGCATAAGCTTTTGTGAGCTATAGCTCACTTCATCGGATGCATCCGATGAAGTGAGCTGTAGCTCACGAAAGCTTATGCTCAAATAAATTGGTTAGTCTCTAAGGTGCCACAAGTACTCCTTTAATTTATTTGGGGCCACTCACTCTAATTTGTTGAGTAAGGCACACATGATTTCTAGTTTTGTTTATTTTGATTCAGAAATGCTGGCATAAATGAAACATTAATGGAATTGTTGGGTGCTTATGATGCCATTATACCTGTCTGACAAATAGAATGTTATATTACAGAATTCTGAATTGCTGAAAGAAGTTGTAATTTAAATTGCCCAGCAATAAAAATTGTTATACAATCTAGTTAAATAGTTCATACAATACGGTGACTATTGTATTATAATAGTAAACCACTTAAGGAGGCAAAGTCTGCTGCTAGATGTGTGCGTGTGGCTCCTATTGAATTCAGGTCATACTGTGAGATCAATATAGATGTAAAAACTGCTGATTCTTTACAATGGAGGGATTAGTGCCACAGTAATCCAAGGATTACATCGCCCCAACACTTCAGAAGTAGGTTTCAAGATGAGAAGGGGGATGATCAGAAGTCGTTCATCTTCAGGAATATGTATTATACACTTTAACAAACATTTGGTTGAAGAAAGTAACATTTTAAATTAAAGGAAGTATAACCTGTTTAAAGCTTCTTGCCCAAATGTATATTGCTTGGTGACATTATACATAAAATGGGGTAACATTTGCAAAGGTGCCTAAGTGATTTGAGAGCCTGAGTCACATTTTTAAAGGCACTTCGATGCTTTTGAAAAATGTTACCCTTGGCCTATAAATACGGCTGCAATGGAATCATAGAAATGTACGGCTGGAAAGGACCTCAAGAGGTCATGAAGTCCAGCCCCTTGTGCTGTGGCAGGACCAAGTGAATCTTCTAGACCATCCCTGACAGGTGTTTGTCCAACAGGTTTTTAAAAACTTCCAATGATGGAGATTCCACACCCTTCCTTGGAAGCCTATTCCACAGTTTAACTATCCTTATAGTTAAAAAATTTCCCCCTAATGTCTAACCTAAATCTCCCTTGCTGCAGATTAAGCCCATTACTTCTTGCCCTGCCTTCAGGACCACGGAGAACAACTGATCACTGTCCTCTTTATATAGGTGGCACAAAAAGTAAATAAGTCTTTTGATTATTGAGCTCCTCCACTCCTCCATTAGGGCAGAGGTGGCCAACCTGTGGCTCCAGAGCCGCATGCAGCTCTTCAGAAATTAATATGCGGCTTCTTGCATTGGTGCTGACTCTGAGGCTGGCGCTACAGATGCCTTCCAATGTGCTGTGGGGTGCTCACTGCTCAACCCCCGGCTCTGCCCCAGGTCCTGCCACCACTCCAGCCCTTCCCACAAGGCCCCTGCCCCTTCCCCCAAGCCTGCTATGCTATTGCTCTTCCCCACTCCCCACCTCCCCACAAAACAACTGATTGCAGTGGGCAGGAGGCGTGGGGAGGGTGGGGGAGGTGCTGATTGGCGGGGCTGCTGGTGGGCAGGAGGCTCTTGAGGCTGGAGGGGGATAGCGGATCGGGGGCTGCTGACCTATTACTGTGGCTCTTTGGCAATGTTCATTGGAAAATTCTGGCTTCTTCTCAGGCTCAGGTTGGCCACCCCTGCATTAGGGAGAGGTTGCCAGTTGGACAAGATTTAGATTGGGGAGAAGCCCTGTTGGTGGTATCTTCTCAAAGTAAATCCACAAGAAAATCTCATAAATTAATGTAGAAACCTTATTCATTCCTGGCCAGGAGAGGGGGTGCAGAGGGAATGGGAGGGATTGGGGAAGCAAAAAAAAATGTACAAAGGTGGAGGGTAAAATAATGGCAGCATAGCTTCTGGGGTAGACTAAGAGTAGTTCAGGAGAACTACTTCTCTGTGTAGATGCCCTGATAAGCTCTGAATTGTCTTATGGTGTTGGGACATCAACTAAACTGGAAGACAGCATGCCCTGCCCTATCTTTGACTCAAACCCTCTCCTCTAAAGGAGACAATGAGTCAGGAATTCCACAAGTTTCCCACATATCTTTTCGTCATTTGTGGACTTTCCATAGGAGGGAATGAGATAGCTCTTTGGAAAAAAAACTTGGTCCCATGAAGTCATTAGGAAACTAATAATCAAACTAGCCATCTTACTGTGTTAATTTCCAAATAAAAGGATCTTATAGAAGGATGTGGAAAAATTGGAAAACGTCCAGCGGAGGGCAACAACAACGATTAGGGGACTGGAACACATGACTTATGAGGAGAGGCTGAAGGAACTGGGATTGTTTAGTCTGCGGAAGAGAAGAATGAGGGGGGATTTGATAGCTGCTTTCAACTACCTGAAACGGGGTTCCAAAGAGGATGGATCTAGACTGTTCTCAGTGGTAGCAGATGACAGAATGAGGAGTAATGGTCTAAGTTATGACCTCCTGAGGTCCCTTCCAACCCTGATATTCTATGATTCTATGATGATCAATGGTGGA
>NC_135576.1:46089764-46109764 GCF_965152235.1 Eretmochelys imbricata | reverse complement strand
TGAAGCTGGCACGGCGCTCTATTTTCGACCTGTAGCCTCTGCAAAGCCGCCAGTTCTTCGCCAGATTAGCCCCATCCATCCAGTGTCAATGGTTGTCTTGTTGAGAAAATCAGTGAGTAAACACGGCTGACAGAGAGGGGGCTCAGCTGATTACTCATACAAATAGACTGCAAACTCCACCAGGAGAAGCTGTTTCCAGAGATGGGTTTCTCGCATTGACAGGGCTGCTTCTCCCAGGATTCTGTGTCCTGCTGTTCCCACTTTGTCCTCCATCAATCACACAATTGTGGCCGGGATGTTTTATAGAGTCACTTAATATCCCTGCCTTCATCTCTATTCACTTAGAGAATGATCTGCCATAAGGGCTAAAGGCTTTTGCAGGATGGGACCGGAGACAAACCCGGGCCACAATAGCGCTGGTGGAAAACATGGCAAATCAGACACTGCTATGCTTTCTGATGCTAATAGAAAAGCCATGGGATATTACAATACCAGGCAGGCTGTGATTTAAATGTAGTCCCACCATTATTCTATTGTCCAGTGTATTAAATCATCCCTTCTAGATCATATGCTGTTAGAAGAAGAATGGTGGGGGCGGGAGGGAGAGAACTATTTGGAACACAAATTCTATGGTAACCTACCATACACGGTGGATTTGGGGGCACAAAACAAAACAAGACACATCTTCTTGCAATGGCCTATCACGTTTATATATTCCAGTTCTAAAACGGGTCCTTTCGCCCTAGTTAATGTGTATTTCTCAGAGTTGTGCTGGCCCACCGAGAAAGAGAAAACTTCAAATAGCGTCACCCAGATATCATCCCGCCTTCTATAACAGCGCATTTCAAAGCTGGAGTCCAACTGGATGCAAAACTGCATCTTCCTGATGAATTTTAAAGACAGATGAAAGAGTTACAAGGTATCACTGTTTAAGTGCCTCATCTACAAATTAGATTGCTACACAATTAATCAGAAAGTTAATTAATGAGCAAGTTACTAATTAGGACATTTAAAACCGGTGTTTATAGTGTCTTAGTTAAAAAAAAAAAAACTATGTAGCTAATTGGCCCATACACTGATTTCATAACTCATAACCAAGGTTAAAATACTACTGATGGATTATTTATTATATACAAAAGTAATTATGTCACAATTATATTAACCGCATCTTACCTGAATCAATTTTATCCTCATTTTTAAGGCTGATATTCCTGAAATAGATGTGTACTACATGAAGGATTCTAAAATAGAATTAAAGTGCCTCTTTTAATAGACAGCTGAACACTTGGGATGTAACTTCAGTGGCTACAGTTAATGTGTTGATATAGACTCACAATAGAAATATTTACATTTGCATACCCTTATATTCAAGGATGTAGGACTTTACAAAAACAAGTTACGGGACCAAGGTTGGACAGATATGCTTTTGTGGTCGTTGTATTTTCCCCCAAAATTTGAGAACATTTCGTATGATATCACTAAGCATAGCTTCATTTTTAAAATAGTAAACGTCATATAGAACAGCATCTTTCTAAGGGTTTTGTGTAATAAACGTGTTTTCATTAAGAAACGTGGGTGACTGTGCACACACACTAAATACTTGTTTCAGAGAAAATGTCATGTATTGTTTAGTGTACGGAGTAATCCATGCAGTTACCATATAGGTAGTGGCAGACATGATAAACCCTATTGTCAAAGTCCCTAAATACTGATTTATGCTGGGAACTATAATGGCTCAGGTATATGCACATTTTAAAGCTGCCTGATTCATACCCTCCATGATATCTCCCCCCTCCTCTTCCCACCGCTTTTCAAAGGTCATTCGCACACAACACATTCGGCTCTACTCTTAAACTCGCATAAACCAAGAAATTCGGAATTCAGGCGGAACCTTTATCCTTAATTCACCCCTCCAGCCTATGCTGAGGTTTACCAGCCTGTCTATTTTGAAGTTCACATCCCTTTTACCGTGGAGACTTCACAAAATGGATGCATTTACATCACAGGCTCTGCAACATCTAGACGCAACTGGCCAACTAAGACAAGATCAATGTTAACTCTAAGTTAGTTTAAAGCCCATTCATCGGGGTTTGTGCCTGATGTGTTTGCTTACCTAGAAAGTAATATACTCAGGCACTATTGGCTGTTCAATTAAACGAGAACCTTTTCTTCCCCGAAGGCCATGGCCTTTAGCAATAATCAAAGCAGATCTTTAGCTGCTGCGTGCAGGTGCAATAATACACAAAACTACTCTTTGTAATCTCCTTTTCAATAGTGAGGAGTACATATAGGTAATTTTAATGAAGAGGTTCCTGTACCACATTATTAGCAATAAATCTACACCACTCTTTGTTGGTTAAAATCATTATCATCATCATCGCTATCATTACTGAACTCATTATTCTTGTGTTACTATCAGAGTAGATTTATGATAATACCCACCATCACGCCTGAGTTAAAGAAGGTGTAAAGGTTTGATTAATAGCTGCTTTCACGTTTTAATACTCGACATTTTCTCACATTTTTTATAAATAAGGACCATGATAATTACAGGAGGTAATTACTGCTTTTGTTATAAAGTGTCTGATTAGGTACATATGCATTTTTTCTAAAAATAATAATAAATAATAATAATAATAATAATCCAGTAGACACAATAAATTCTTGTAACGAGGCAGTAAAGTAGACCTGGAAAACAATTAGCGATTTGTTCAGTCATAAAGACACTTTAAATTAATAATACATGCTAACAAAAAGAAATACAAAAAAACGCATTTCATTATATTTACCTAGGGGTGCATAAATATAACAGCTGGGATTGGAGAAAAGGGGAGTCACCTTTTCACCTGCATGAACCCTAATATGCAGCCACACAAAATAACAACCTCTCTGTTCCTTTCATCAAGCTTAGGGAGCGTGTGTATGTCAATTTCCCATGGAATGAACCGGCTAGATGTTTGAGATACAGGCATAAAGATATTACGATACTGTCTTCAAAACGTCAGTTTGTCTTTGCACATACACGCACACGCAGATCTAAGATCCAAAATAATCTGTCAACCATCCTTGCACTGAATTACCTAGAGAGAGCAGCCCCTGGCTAAGAGCACACACACTATCTGTCCCTTAAAGGTTACACGCCGCTCTGCCTCGCTTTGTCTTCCTCGTGCCCTTTCCTGGCAAAAATGGAGACATCACATCCTTGCCCAGCCCCGGCTCAGTATTTATGAAGGTTTTCTGACAAATAGGCAGGCTGGCCACGCATGGGTAGCTGCCTTCATTCCGCACTTGGCTTGTTTACATAGGACCAGCACCATTTCCACGGATTAAACAAATCACAGCGAGAAGGAGACATTTATAATCCGCCAACGAGGCCACAGGCAGTTAAAAAATGTCTGTGTATGTGTGTGTGTGTATGCTGTGAGAAAGAAAAACAAATGTCCATGTCCGGGGAGCTGACCTTCCTCTGAGAGGGTAACTCAGGGGATGTAGATAGAAATATGGTCCATAAAATATGTTATATAATTCAATATTGTGTATGTAATTATAATTATAGACGATAGCTGATTAGATATACATAAACTTTGCATTTTTATATAGTTTCTTTCACCCGAGGATTTCAAAACTCCCTACAGGAGTGGCTATATAAATCTCCTTTATAAACACAGTGATATATATGCACACAGTCACTGGATATGAACTGTGGAGGGACATATCCTTAGCTGGTGTAAATTGTCCTCTCTTTCTCGACTTGACTGGAGCTATGACTTAGTGTAAGGATCTGCCCTATAGACACGGTCCACGTTCTCGCAAGAGGCAAAATTCCCACTGCCATTAATGGGCGTTCTGACCCCGAAAAGCCTGAAAAGAATCGTGCTCTCGTGAGTGCGTGTGTGATGTGTGAGTAAACCAGTATTCATCCACAATTCATATGCATAAGACTCGGCTGCAGGGTAGGGGAGTGTGAGTGACAGCGAGAGAGGAGTGTGAGTGCAGTATCAAAATGTGGGTGTGCACGTGAGATGTGTGTGCCATTGTGAGAGTGCACGTGTCTGTCTGTCTGTGTGTCAATGGGATTATATCCAATTCCAACCCAGTTAATTTCACCTCTCTTCTCCTCCTTCACCCGGAAGTGTAAATTTAAAACGAATGGGTCTAAGTGGAAGGTATTTTTCAAAGTAAAAACCGCATTTTATGATCTCTCCCTCCCCCCTCGCCCTCTGTCTCTAGCTGGAGGAAGAGTGATGGTGCTGGGGAAGGAGCTCTAGCTGGAAATGTTGCCCTTTTATCTTCTGTCAGCTTTCAAGACAGTTGGCGGCTGCTGCTGCTGCTCCTCCTGCAGCTGGGGGTTTTATGACACACGTCACCCACCCCGGGCAGCAGGAGCAGGAGGGAGAAATTCCCTACAAAACAGCAATGGTTTCGGGAAAAAAGGATCACAACAAAATATTGAATAAATCCCCTTTTAATTTATTTGATCATTCCACATTACGGGGCTATGAATTGCTCAAATTTGATAACAAGTACTCAATTCAACTCATTATGTAAGTTAAATTAGACTTCGATAAAATTTCAGTGGCGCGCAGTGGTTCCTCGAATGAAATGTAATTTGTGCAAGAATTTGTTGTATCTGTCACAAATATTTCCAATTAGCGGCCCTAATTATTTGATAGTTTCTGCAATTATGGCTTAAACGGGTGAATTTGGGACTGTGGAGGACCCTAATTGGCCTAAATTTGATATTTTGCATATTTGCATAATGAGGAAATTGGTAGAAAATTGTGTTCATTCATTTGTGAAAAATCCTATGAATTTTATGAATTTGAAAGCTCTGTTTGTGCAGACTGTGACTTTGCTTGCTGATCCCTGAGGGGCTGGCGCTGAATGCCTGAACGGGCGGCGCGCCAACTTCTCCACACTGAGGAGAGACCTGGGGAGGGGAAGGAGGGAAGAAGAGCAGCGGCAGCAACAACAGCCGCTGCGCATGCGCGCTAGTGCAAGCCGCTCGTCCGCTGGGCTGCAGGGACGCCGAGCGTGCAAACTGGGGGCGGGAGGGCACCGCGTCCCCTTCTAGACTGCAGCTGCGGTGGAACCTGTGTCCCTCTCCCACCCACGTGCCAGATGAGAAATGGGCCCAGTGCACCGGGTGGAAGGGGTGATCGTGGAGGGGGAGATGCTGAGATGATGCTAAGGGTGCGCTTGTTTAAATCACCGTGCCAAAGCGTCTCCTTTCGGGAGAAGTGTTTGATCTATTGCGCTGTCAATTTAAAGTGTTTAAAAGAGAAGCAAAAGCATAGATTTTAAGATGCTTGCCCGGCCCCCATTCATCATGCACCGGGGTTTCAAAAGTCTCGTGCTTTTGCGGTAGTTAACAACTCTCTGGCACTGGAATTTAGATCAGGGAAATAGCTGCGCAGTCACAGCCTGGTGATTTAAAATGGGAGCTCTTGTGAAAATGAGGGAGAAATACACATTTCGTAGGGCTACTGTTTCCTTTGGGTTTAAGGCCCAAACGCACACTTTTAAAGAAAGTTTCCTCTGCGCTTGGACATAGAAAGCTGCCAGTTTCACGAGGATCTGAACAGAAAACGTTAACATAAAATATCCTCCCGGCAATTGAAGGGAAAATATAGGACCATCGAAAGAGCTGGCCATTCAATTCAGCTGTATTGCAGATTTCCTTTATTTTTAGCAAGACAGGCAGAGGAAACGCAACGTCCACCACGCCTGATTGTCTCCTTTAAGCCCAGAATGGCGCTAACCCCTATTTTTCATAAACCTTCGCTATGCACAAGTCGAGCAAATGAGTTCACAAGAGTTGCAGATAACGAAAGGGGAATATGAGCTCTTCCACTACACACTTTTACACACTTCAGCTCTCGAATGTAACTTCGGTTGGCTAGCACTTCCCCCACCGCCATCGATGTGTACCATGGGAAGCTGTAAGAAACTCCAAATGCTGAAGTGCTTTGTTCCACAGTGCATTTTCAGTAAAGGTCTAAATAAATTCAGCTCCCTTTCATGCAGCATTCGTGTTTGGCTTCTAAAGCCAATTGTGCTGGGTTCGGGATAGACTCTCCATTAAAAAATACAATGTACACAATGAATGGGCAGGTACGTGGAATTACTGCTGAGTGTTTGGTTTAATTTTCTTTTCTTTGTATTGTGTGAAGGGTGAGGAGGATGTCATTATTCCGCGTATGTTTACATTTAACCTGCTCTTGTGGCTTTTCGATCTCACCGCTCAATTCTTCCCCGTGTCCACATTTTCCATCCCTACTGTATTTATGCCCTATCCATGCGCAGGCAAAACTCGACTTTAATTCTCTTGGGAGTTTTGCCTGCGTGAAGATGGCAGCAGAATTTGGAATAAGAAAACACATAACAATATATTCACAGTAGAAAAAGATGAGATTATTTTTGGGTGGCCCCTCGGATTGTGCTATTCCACCATAGGAACCAAACAGCTAAACAAGAGCTGTGTGTTTTGAACCCTGTTCTAGCGCATGTAGTTAATATGGAAAAGTAATTAAAACATCCCCGTGTTAGAATGTAACTTAAATTCTATAAATCACTAGGCAAAGCTGCTCCCCTCCCAGTTTAATAACACGAGCCTTGTTAAAAGTTAAACAGCCAGGCTGTACCACAACAATATTTTAATAGCATAAAATAGGACACTTGCTCAAAAGCTTCCACCCATAACTTCCATTAAAAAGGCAAATAACACAGGCAAAGGTGTAATGAGCTAAGGATGGAGTGTCCGGATGAACTATTTCTTTGTTTTCCTTCCGGATGTAGTATAGTCTTTAAAATATACAGAGGTAGTTTAAAAAAGAATCTGTTTATCTCAAAGAGAGAAACACAGCTTCCTTTTGGAGATTCTGAATGATGTGCTGACATGGCTATGGTGTGTTTGGCGTACTTTCTATAATTATGCATTCACACTCTGTGGCATTTGATAATCTGCAACGGCCACCTTCAGAACTAATTGCACATCAGCCAACGCAGTAGCCCAAGTGCAATGATTCTGCAGTGAACTGAGCACCCTTAGTTCCTCTAAACTACTATTGGAGTTGTGGGGCACATAACAACTGGCAAGATCGGGTCCTACATTTGCATGGCAAAAAAAAAAAGTCATTAGATTGTTGTAATACAGTATTTATGCAAAAGGATGAGTTTTAAACGTTTATATCGCTGCTGTTTTGAAAATCTATAGCAACTGCTGCTCATCATAATCATCATCAGAGCACATTATGGGCTAGCAAGCTGCAAATTTTAGTTACAAACAAACAAAAAACATCACAAGTTGGTTTGTAACTCCAAAGCCCTTTGTTGTTCCCTGCTTGTTTATTAAGGTAGAAGACAAGCTTCCGGTCAGAGTGAATTTTGATAGTCAAGGTAGGAACTCCTGAAGACAAAGTTGATAATGGGCTCAATGTAAAAAAAATACAGTACTTTTTTGTTCATTTAAAGTTAAGATTTTTCTGTACATTTTTAAAATTTACATTTTTTACTACATTTTGTAAACTTTTGTATATGTTTATAAAACTGAAAGCATATAACATTTAGGAGCTTCCGTCACCACTCACATCTGCACATCAGACTAGAAAGATGTTCACTTCTACCAACGTTAAACTTTAGCTTGTCATTTTTTTGCCCCTTCATTTTTACACTGTCACTACCACTCCGTTACCGTTATCCTACAGAGTGAATTTCCTCATTTCCAGAGGTGTGATATGAACTGCCTGGCACCTCGGTGAAACAGAAGTTTTTAATAGCTCCTCTCTTCTAGTGCTCAGGCCAGGTGTTGTAGCCTCAGCTTTGTTACTACTTTCTGCCTCTCTTATGTTTAGTCTTCCCTTTTCTACTCCTCCCTCCAATTTTTCCTCCCTTTTGCTTTATGTTCCTCTTTAGTTTATTTCCTCCCAGATATTTCAATCACATTCTAATTAAAAAGAACATTGACCTACCTTTAAAAAGTAGGGCCATATTTGGACCCATGGTGCTTGAAGTCAATTTCAAAACTCCATTGACTTCAACGGGAGCAAGATGGTGTATCTGAGAGACCAAGAAGATTCATTTTAACTAAAAATGAGTTAGGACACAAATGCAAAAAAACCCAACAAACAAACAAACAAAAACACCCCCTCTCCAAGAATATTCACAATTCAAATCCCAATGCTGCACATTTTCTTTGCATCTTAAACTCCTATCAAAGTTAGTAAGTCTTGTGTGGTCAAGGAATGTAAGATCAGATCCCCAAGGTTGATGCTGTCTTTATGTCACACCTGACTATACAGAGGGGTATATGTTTAATTTAAAGGTAGTCTATAAACCTTCTTGCGGAATTACCTTCCTTTTTCTCATGATGTGGACAACTGTTGCTTTTATCTGAAGCATAGCTTTTGTCCTCATGTTTCTTTTAATGGAAGGTTCTAAGAGGCTTATTTATTTGAGAGGCTACAATGAGTTCATCAGTCAATCAGGACCAAAAGGCAAGCATCTATTTAACCTACTATAGATTATTGGGATACTACATGTAAATGGTGTACCCAGTAGACTTGGACCTTGTAAATCTCTACTTAGTCTCAGTTCTGGAATTACACAGGATCAGCAATATTTAATACGCAGAAGTATTTTACGAATACAGAGTTTCAAAGCATAAATAGCATATTCTCAACTACTGCTGAAAACCAAGGCAGTAACTTTGCAGGATTGGGGCCCAAGCTTGTAGAGAGCCTATTGTAGAATATGGAATGGAAGCCTGTAAAATATCACTTGAAAACAACCCCCGCAAAAAAAACATATTTCAGTTACAACTGGTTAAGGGAGTCTAAAATCAGAAAAGGGTGCTTCCTCTCCCATGACATTTTTATTTCTAAGCTTTTAAAACATCATTTTGTGTCTTGGCTGCTGCGCCGTCTCTAGTTATTTATGTAACCATAGTTCTCAGCAACTGTTATCTAAACTTTGTGAAGCTCACCAAGGAGGTAAAGCTCACAGGAGCAACATGAATATTTAAGATGCTGCCTTATAGCATGGCTGGAGTGCACTGTCTTTGGTTGCAATCTCTCCCAACTCTCTAAATGCAAGAATATAGACTTTTACATACGCATCCAGTCACCCTGCATCCAAACTAGCATACCCTCCATTAGATTTATCTTTGTTGTAATACAACCTCTGAGTACGGTATCTGCTCCCATAGCCTTTATTACATAACTAAGGAGTACAGGGTATGGTTCCACGGGGATTCACTATATAGAAATATCTGTGTTAATGTGACCTCCCACTTGTTAACTACTAAGATGTTTTTCACTTTATGCTGTATTTTTGTAAAGTAGGAGTGGGGAGTGGTGAACCATAAGAAATTTCAGGAAGGCCTTTTCCAAAGGGGTTTGAAGTAACCACTTTTAAAACATTGGTTAAATATGTATTGTTATTTTACAGAGAACTCTCAATGTATTTCTGGCCTCTGTCTGCTGATGTACTCAAGTAATATTTAACGTACCAGAGCTTTCAAACAGCTGTATTTGCAGATTTTTGAAAGTAAGCCTCTCTGCTATACCTGGAATAGCAAAGATAATAGATACACAGGCACCAACATGTCTTTGAAAACAATCAGTTCTTCCGCTTATATATGTACAGATAAGCTGTGTCCAAAATACACAGCAATGTGAGAACATTTATAAGAACTGAGGTATAAACCCTTATAGAAATCCTAAGTATAATCTACAAAGACCCTGTATGTTTGATTTTTTATATTTTATATATATATATATATATATTTATTAATTGTTTTAGGAAAACTATAGCAATATACAAGTTAATATTTTCAAACATAGGGTCCCATTCTGTAAAACTTTACTAATGTTATGTAAATAATTCTTACTTTGAGGAATACTCCAATTGATCCTACTGGTGCAAGAAAGAGTAACTCATGAGAGGAAAGGTTTTCAGGGTTAGCCACTTAATACATATACAATATACATGAGCACACAATCAAAACTTAAATCATAAGGAAAAAACCAAAACTACAGTTCAAAAGAGCAAAAATGGTGCTAACAAGTCCAATACTCATACTTCAACAAATCCAGATTATGGACTCTTTCATGCAATTCTTACCAAAAATTTCTCTCTGAAGTCAATGAGAATTTTGTCTGCAAAAGAATTGTAAGACTATATGTGTGAGTGCGTGCACGCACGCACACACACATACACACACACACACACACACTATTATGGCAGTGCCATTTGTGGCTCCATAGTTAAAGTTGAGTTGCATTCTGCACTTAAAGCAGAAAATCAGCCTCTTTGTTATGCATGAAAAATACTGTATATTCTCCCCAAAATTATAGCAATTACTCTTTGGGTATAGAATTATTTTTCTGAAGATTTACAAGTAAATCTGTTAAATAGCGTAGAATTTAAATAAATTAAAAATGAGTCATTTAAAAAAATAGCACCAGTGTCAGCCCCCCCCCCCTTTTTTTGAGGTTCCATAATGATCATAGTAATAGAGTAACACACGCTCTTCAAATTTCCCATAGAGTTAAAACTCACTGAAATCATGAGGATAGGCTAGATTTGAAGAATTTGAAGAAAAATTAATAGGAGTAATCATAGTTTTTTCCTCACGATACTTTATAACTGAAAGATTCTTCTTTGGTAGAGGCTAAAGTCTGATCTCCTCCAGAAAATTCCACAAAGAATCTTTCAAAATGGCTGTCATCTTCCATTGTTGTCAGTGGGACTGAGGCCAAAGTTGCTCACAGGTGGCCATTTTGAGAAGGACATCTGTCACACTTTCTTCTTAATGGAACTGAAGCCATAGACGGGTCTTAGCAAAGATGGGTGCTGTCTCCATTCAGAGGCTCTTCACACAATTCCTCTCCACTTCCTCACAGCATAGGCAGCTACCACCTTTCGTAAGAGCAACCTCCATAAGAGGGAGGAGGTAATTTTGAAATGGGTCAGTTCTCCATGAGTTTCTCTGAGGGGAAGATTTCATGTGCCAGCCTCTGGTGAAGGATAAACTTTCAAGTATGAAAAATAATTAAAACACAACCAATAATCCCAAATATTTATTTTCAAAAGTAACCTGCTGCATCAGATCTACTCAACAGAGAGCAGTATGGGGGGTGTGTGCACGTAAATATGGAGGAGAGGAGGGAAGAGAAATTTGGTATGTGTGCACAGGAGAATAGAAGGAGGCGCAAGAGGCAGGGGGAATTTGGTGAACAAGAGGGCTGGGGAAACTGGGATGTAGATGGTAGCTATTTAAAAACAGCTATAAACCCAGTTTAACTGGCCAGTATTGTGCAGCTCCACAGTAGCACAAAACATCCAGGCATATTGGTAAATCTGACCATAACAATTAACAACCGAGAATGATTTAAGGTTTATGTGTCATATCTTCAAATAATACATCGTAACAGTTTCTCTGAGCTTCTTGTAAAGTGTTAAGCAAATGAAATTTCTAATAAAATAATACACAAAGGAATCATAGAATCATAGAATATCAGGGTTGGAAGGGACCTCAGGAGGTCATCTAGTTCAACCCCCTGCTCAAAAGCAGGACCAATCCCCAAATAAATCATCCCAGCCTGGGCTTTGTCAAGCCTGACCTTGAAAACCTCTAAGGAAGGCAATTCCACCTCCTCCCTAGGTAACCCATTTCAGTACTTCCCCCACCCTCCCAGTGAAAAAGTTTTTCCTAATATCCAACCTAAACCTCCCCCACTGGAACGTGAGACCATTACTCCTTGTTCTGTCATCTGCTACCACTGAGAACAGTCTAGATCCACCCTCTTTAGAGCCCCCTTTCAGGTAGTTGAAAGCAGCTGTCAAATCCCCCCTCATTCTTCTCTTCTGCAGACTAAAGAATCCCAGTTCCCTCAGCCTCTCCTCATAAGTCATGTGCTCCAGCCCCCTAATCATTTTTGTTGCCCTCCACTGGACTCTTTCCAATTTTTCCACATCCTTCTTGTAGTGTGGGGCACAAAACTGGACACAGTACTCCAGGTGAGGCCTCACCAATGCCGAATAGAGGGGAATGATCATGTCCCTCGTTCTGCTGGCAATGCTCCTACTTATACAGCCCAAAATGCCATTAGCCTTCTTGGGAACAAGGGCACACAGTTGACTCATATCCAGCTTCTCGTCCACTGTAACCCCTAGGTCCTTTTCTGCAGAACTGCTGCCTACCCGCTTGGTCCCTAGTCTGTAGCAGTGCATGGGATTCTTTCGTCCTAAGTGCAGGACTCTGCACTTGTCCTTGTTGAACCTCATCAGATTTCTTTTGGCCCAATCCTCCAATTTGTCTAAGTCACTCTGAACCCTATCCCTACCCTCCAGCTATCTACCACTCCTCCCAGTTTAGTGTCCCCTGCAAACTTGCTGAGGGTGCAATGCATGCCATCCTCCAGATCGTTAATGAAGAGAAGCCCCACTCTCTCCAGCACACCTAAAAAAAATCTATGTTAAAATGGAGGTAAGATTGAGAATATGTATAAGTAATTTAGAGTAAACTACATTACAACGATGTTATAACTGTCCTCAAACCAAGCATGTTAAAAACCCAGGAAATTCAAGTTAAGGTTAAACTTAAAAGAAATCCAAATATAATACAGTATGGAAATGCATGGCTAGAGCACTCAAAAAACCTTAGCTCTGCCCTCTACTGACACCATGAGGAAAAAAAAAGGAAAAAAATTGAAGAATATGTATTTAAAAATCTGTTTAATTTAATCTGGGACCAGAAATACTAAAATGTCTTAATCATAATCATAGTTACAGTTACTGCATTGGGTTGCTACAGGATAATGACATAAATAATGAGTAGGGCCCTACCAAATCCATGGCCATGAAAAATGCATGATGGCCTGTGAAATCTGGTCTCTCCCTGTGAAATCTGATCTTTTTTTGTGCTTTTACCCTATATTATACATAATTCACAGGGGAGACCAGAGTTTACCAAATTGGGGGTCCTGACCCAAAAGGGAGTTGCGGGGGGGGGGGTCACAGTATTGATACCCTTATTTCTGCTCTGCTTTCAGAGCTGAGTGGCTGGAGAGCAGCGGCTGATGGTCAGGTGCCCAGCTCAGAAGACAGCACCCTGCCAGCAGCAGCGCAGAAGTAAGGGTAGTGGTACCGCAACCCCCCGCACAGCTGCCTTTTGGGTCAATATCCCTACCATTGCAACACCATGAAATTTCAGATTTAAGTAGCTGAAATAATGAAATTTACAATTTTTAAAATGACCATGAAATTGACCAAAATGGACTGTGAATTTGGTAAGGCCCTAATAATGAGAATTCCTCTTGCTCATTCAAATGACCCTTTCAGACTTTGCCAAATCACTCAGATCAAGGTGCCTACAATCCAGAAATACTTGTATTCTTTCTGCAAATAAATCTATCAATCATCATCATAATAATTAATAAATAATAATACTGAGCACATTTTCTTTTAAGGTAAGTAGCCTTAGCCTCATTTTTATAGATGGTGAAACTAGGGTATAGAGAGTTTAAAGATCCTATTCTCCCCTATGAAGGAACAACTTCTGTAGGGGAAGTGAAACCTACCGCAACTCTCCCCAGAAAACCTCCTTAAAGGGGGTTCTATTGTATGCAAGGGGTCAATTCAGCCTCAGGTTTTGAGAGAGGAACCCAGCTGGATCTCCTACCCAGCCCTTCTCTTTCCATTGCCATGGAAATGGAACTCCATGAAGAACAGCTTTCACAGGGTTAGAGGAAAGAGGAAACATAACATGGAGATACACCATAGAGATGTAGGTGCCCTCTACAGGTAGATCAGGAGGAGAGTGCTAGACCCTGAGTGTTTTGCCCAGGGCCACACAAAATATGAATAGACACCCTGCCTTTTGATTTCCAGTCCAATGTCTGGTCAATAAACTATGTATGTGGACCAGCCTGTCTCAGTAGCTGCAAATAGTACACTATGTATGTGTGGTTATTACATAACAAATAAAATCATGGTGCTGAAACAAAAGGTTGATTTTCTTCATTTATGTTTTTTGGCTTCAAATGTTTGGACACATAATCAATTGGCTTAAATGAACTATCTCTCAAAGATTTTCCTCCAGACCTCTAAGTGGTGGCAGCTCCCACCCCCCAACTTTCATTTTCTGTCTCTACGCATTCCCTTGCCTGGAAAAAAAAATCTATCAGAGCTGCTTGCTGTTCACAGTTTTGAAAAAAACAAGGCTCCTTATTAGGAGCCTAACTTTAGATTCCTAGTTGTGCAAATATTAGCCCTCGATTTCATTATCAAAATAATGAAAAAAAATCTCTGGTTAAATAAGAACACTATCACTCAATTTGCTTGATTCATTTTTTCCCTGTAGTTGCTTCTACAGTCCATCTGCTGAAAGGAGAAGCCAAAATGTTTTAGAATTATGTTTTCATAGGGAATTCTCTGTTAATTAGTTATCTCTTTGCCATGTGTAGCATGATGAAATCAGCTACTGTAATTTTATGAAATACAATGTTCAACTGTTTGTGTCACCATGCACACTTTCTTACACACAGTGCGTTAGCGTACCACAAGGTGTCCAAGTAACATTTTAATACAATGTGGACACACATTTACTGTAGCATCACAATTTCTTGTTTCCTTGTGTCTAAAGGATGTGATCTCAGGCTAAATGCAGCAAAAAGCTTTTATGTGCTCAAACTCATTTGTACTTCCAATTTTATGCATTTTTTTAGAGTGGAGCTTATCTTAGTGAAGTTATTTATAAGATTTTTTTAAAAATGTTCTACAATGCCCAGCTCCAGAATGCAGTTATATTTAATGTATAGCTATGTGTCTGTCAGTGTAATTTGCTGTTTGGTACTGTGTTAATGAGAAGATGCCACTGCCACGCTATGCAGAAGTGTAGTTTGTAATTGAAAATGAAATAAACCAACCTTTTAACCTTTCAATACTGTAGAATACTCTGGATAGCTAAACTTTGGCTTGTTTCCAGGAAGCTTTGTTAGGGAGGAAAAGTGCAGAATGCCATTTTCTACATTTTTCACGTGTGTGTGTTTGCCAGCCAAGAGGTAGAATTTTTTTGTAATAATACCTCATTCTTAGATAGTGTTTCCATCTGCAGACTTCTATGCACTTATTAAGGTGGGCATTTATTTGCTTCCCCTTTATCTTGCATAAAGTCGAATGGGAAATCAGGATCAAGAGTCAGGAATAGAAGCCAGGTCTCCAAGTATATGAACCCCAGCATCCAGTGCTAATCACAAGATAGCACTGCCTTTCCTGGAGCTAGTGAACCATTTTCTTTACTCTGCCTAGGTTGGTAAAATGGAGGAGGTGAAGTGGTCTTTGTTGAGCCTACAGCTATGACTGAAATATGGCAGAAGAGAAAAGAAAGGCCAAATCAGAGTAGCATCAACTTACAGTCACTTGCAACCTGAATATTTGGGTTGTTTTCAAGTCACCTTATTCAGTTTCTTGTTGTGGGGGAAACGGAGATCAGCTGCCCATCAGAAAACATGTTTTCTCCAAAAGACATAAAATGAGAGCCGGGGGGGGGGTGTGTGTGTGTCTTATTTTGCATACTGATTTCTGGAAAAATGAAGTGCAAAAAGTAGTAAGCCCCCCATGCAGCCCCATTGGCCTAACTGGAGCTGCCCGCCCCACAATATAGGAGTCAAACTATGCCTATAGAATAGATCAATGGCTCAGTCCTGAAAGCCTTCCTGTGAGGAATCCTTACTCACACAAGTCACCCTACAGATGTCAATGGGAGCATCCATCTGACTAAGAAGTGTTCACATGAGATGATTATGATAAAACTATAACTTCAATAAGAGGATAATGATGCAGGGTACAATTTGGCTGCATCTTATGTATAGTAATTATCTGCATTGGGAAAAAAGGCAGATTAGGGCCTCAATTGTGCAAAGTATTTAAATACACCTTTCTCAGTGTTCTAAAGTTGTCCTCCATGATTCCGTTGAAGGGTAGGTGTAGGGATGGACAATACATGGTCTCACCGAGCACCCCACCAGGAAAGCAAATGGAGAAGGGAATAAATGGAGACAGAAATGAAAATTTGGTGAAGCTGGTCCCCTTCAGGACTCTGGAGAAAACTCTGGCCCTGCAATTCCACAGAAGTCAGAAGAGAGAACTGATCTTGTGGGATGTCAGGAGGAAGTAGCAGAATAAAAATGCTGAGGGAAATTTCTTCTGGAGAAAACAATACTTATTGTTTCTCAGGAAGAGATTCTATGACTTTTTAAAAAGCCCAATTTGTCATATCCTGGCCCCAGGATGCAGGAGTACAGCTATAGCCTTAAAACTGGGTCGCATTAATTTTTGGGTCCCCTAATTCTGTTTGTTTGGTTTTGTTTTGTTTTAAATACTACATCTGTTACCGTGTCCTGTTTTGAGGTGTCTGGCCTCATGGGATACCATGTGGGCCTGGGCCAGATTTCTAGACCAAAACTGCCTTTGTGCACCTGCAATTTGCAGAAGCAAAAAGCTACAGACACCGTGTCTAATTAGCTGCTATGTGGGTGTGGGCACAATCAAGGCAGTCAAATCTCCAGATAAAATGACACCAAATATCTGCACCTGCAAAACTGTGGGTACAAAAGCAGAGGCTGAGTTAAAGGTGACCTGCAAAGGAATTTAAAATAATTGAATTGGGCTCATACCCCTACCACTCCTTTTTCTCTGCCTCTTTCTCTTTTTTATGCATATAGAAGGCCTGAAAGGTGGTTTTGTAAAAGTCCCCCCCCCCAGTTTTTTCTTATTTATACCTTAGCAATATCAGAAACTTAAATTCTGGTCTTCCCTGGTATTGCTGGATTACTTGTTTTGGGGAAGGGTGTCTGATGTGATATAATGTTAGCTTCCACATCTTAATTAAAGGGGTGAGATGTGTAACAAGGCTGTCCTTTCTTAAAAATGTCCATCAGCCCCTGAAGTTTAAACAGATGTTTGCAAGAGCCAACAATAAGCAGATTTTAAAACAATCTGACTAAAACTTCTTTCCCTTGCCATTTGCTCAACTTTCACTGTCTTTCTTTTGTAACTTCATCATTTCACTAGTTCTTCAGTTATTCTAAAGTCTCCTGGGCTAGGCAGAACCTGAATTATTAATTTAAGAAAGGAGCAGAAAACATTTTTTAAAAAGAAAGAGAAATCCATTCTTTACACATTATGAAGAAACAACAACAAAAATGAGCAAACCTAATGTCTTTTCCATTTGCAGGTTTCCTTTAAGGTTGACCCTGTATGTTCACAGAGCTGTACTAGTTTCCTTGCTGAAACTTATGGCCTATGTCTGGAGAAGAGAACTGAGCAAATAATTAGCAACAAATAATTTATCAGTTGAACTTGAAGTCTTTTACTGATCGTGGAACATGCATTAGTAGATTATAGTTAGATTAGATTTATTCAGTATATGTAATTACTTGAGTTTTGTGTGTGTGTCTGTGTGTGTGTGAGAGAATTTTTTTAAAACTACATGCTGCGTGTGAACAGTTTGCTAATGTTCCATATCCATGGTGTGTTGGTCAGTTGTGATTAATCTAACAAGTAACATTGTATTGTTTTTGTTCTCTCATTAGATGAATATGTAGATACTTCTGTGCATACATGCACATGTATACATGCATATGCAAACTTTAGTGTCAGTCTCCACAAATACTTGTTCAGGCAACTTTGGAAATTTATTTGCATGAAAAAGTCATGCTAGTAACATTAATTTGACAAATGTTAATGGAAAGTGAATGCAAAAGAGAAGCAAGAATAGCCAAAGAAATTTCAATTAACAATTCAAGTGAGTATTCACTTTCTTTTTTTTTTTTTTTTTTTTTTGCAATGTTCACCAAGGTCTAGTGAAGACAATGAAAAGGGGTGAATATTGTTCCAGCCTTAATTAAATGTACCTCTAAAATAATTCTCTTGATATGAATCTTTTAACTAACACACATTACTTAACATACACAGTTGATTTTTTTTCAGATCAACATTTTGAACTGCAACACTTTCGACCAAATCCTGCTCATCTTACTTACCTGACTTAGTGGAACTGTTCACCTCTGTGAAGAGTGGAATTTATTCCTGTGCAGACAACCAGGACAAGGCCTCTGCATTACTTAAGTGTTCAAAATAGGACAGAAATGAGACTTAAGTCGTCCATAAGCCATATGAATGTCAGAGGTGAATGTCACCCAAAGTGAACTGGGGCAGGGGGTGTTGCTTCAGACTATATGAGAAGAGAAATACATAGATAATGGGCCAGCTCCTGCTCCCACTGAAGTCAGTGTGAATTTGCCATTGACTTCAATGGGGACAAGATCATGCCCAGTATTTGTAGCTGCATTATAGGGTTTGACTTTCTAGGTTTAAGGCCTGAAGGGAACTGCCTGATCATCTAGTCTGACTTTCATATATCCCAGGGCATCAACACCACCCAGCACCCACATATTAAACCCAATACTGTAAATGAGACCAAAGTAAATGAGACCCACAGGAGACTAGACTATAATGTGTCACAGGCAGAGAACAGGAGAACCCAAAGGTGCACCAGTGCTCGAGGTGCCCACAATGGCAAGACAATGATTAACTGAGATATACCCGGATAATCCTGGCAAGTGACCTGCACCCACACATTGCAGAGGAAGGCAAAAAAAATCTGTGTTTTGTCCATGCTATCACTCTGTATTTCTTTACAGTTTACCTCATTGCTGATGCACAACCCTATGCCATCATCTTTACCTGTATTTTCTCCTAAACTGCATGTACCCTTCAGTCCCCTGAAAGAACACTACAAACATTTTAAAACAAAGAAGCCCAATTCCATCTTCTCTTTCTATTGCCAAAAATGTTTTTTTTTACCCAAATACAAATAAATATCACCAGTAGGGGGAATAGATGTATAAAAAACAAACTCAAAATGTTTTTATTATATGAAAATGACTTGAATGGAATTGAGCTATTTCAGCTAAAAAGTTCCTGGTTTATAGTTTTTGCCAAATGGTTTTCACCTGAGAATAATAGTGATAGCATATTGCTTAAATAAGGTGTTTAAAGGTTTTACAGTGATACACAACCTTCTCTGAAATAATTTAACCCAGTGTAACTTTATGAAATTATTACGCTGTATCTAGTGCTCAGACTGAAGTGGGTAATGGGGGAGTTCACCTCCCTGCTGCCCACCTAACACATACATGCATTTCTCACTTTTACCATTTGGTACCGGGGGCAATTGGAGAAAAAAAAAGAAAAGACTGGGTGGAAAGGGAGCACATAATCACACCCTCACTATTCCATCCCCTCTACCACACCATTCTCTTACCCCTCCTGCCCTCCCTCCTCCAATAAAAAGAATCAAATACTGTCTGTACATTACAGCTAGAGTGACCAGTCGTCCTGATATTAGGGACTTTGTCTTATAAACGCAAATATATCCCCCTGAAAAAAAAAAGTGTCCTGATTTTTCACACTTTCTGTTTGGTCACCCTAATTACAGTGTATGGCTAATTAGAATGGAATATCTCCAAATGATGCATGTGATCCCCAAATGTCCCGAAGCAAAAACTCAGATATACAATACAGCAGCCTCCGGCCTCCATTTAAGTTACTCTATATGAGTGGACCCGATCTGCCTGTGCAGAGCAATTTGGGGAATCAGTACTTATATCATAACTTGCTTTACAAAGTTAAGTAATAAAGGCCATATTGTGCTATTGGGTTTTAAGTAGCACTTCCCATTGGTTTCGGTTAAAAAAAATTAAAAACAGCAGAAGGAGAGAAAAACTGAGAGATGGGCAGAGGAGAAAAGATATGTTTTCAGCTGCAGTTTGAAACCCTAAAACAAACAGATTCGACATTAGACGGCAAATTGATGAGGGAGGTTGTATCCAGGCTGCAGGAGCTGCAAAGGAGAAGACTCTCATGCCAGCAGTGGTCAGACTGTGTGAAAGGAGAGACAGCAGGCTGGTGCTAAGCAGGAGGAATGAGACAAG